>NC_053124.1:30001517-30264017 GCF_010015445.1 Perca fluviatilis
TTGCAGCAGACCTTAGTTCATGTGGGAGAGTAGGAAGGCACCGTAAGATGATGGAGAGTTTCTTTTTTCTAGGTGTAATGAGGAGACCTTTACTTGATTATATAAGGGATCTGTTCAGTGTGTATTCAATATCAACGACGTAGAAAAGCGTTAAGCCATTTATACATTTTAAAACGACAAGTATTTTAAAATCAATGCTGTGTTTTACTGGGAGCCAGTGAAAAGAAGTTCAAATAGCGAGTGATCTGTTCAAATCTTTTGGTTTTAGTTAATACCCTGGCTGCAGCGTTCTGAATAAGCTGGAGTTTAACACCTGCTTTTTTACAGTAATCTTGTCAACTGGAAATGAATGCATCAAACGGCTTTTCAGAATTTGACGGGAAGCATCGTACTTTAAAGTATATATACTGCCAATATATATATATATATATATATATATATATATATATATATATATATATATATATATATATATATATATATATATATATATATATATATATATAGGCAGTATTGGAGGTCTAAAAGGCAGTATTGGAGATTTGTTAAAGACAGTAGAATATCTAAGAGTTTTTGGAGACCAAAGCAGAGCTAAAAAAATGAAAAGGAGAGTGCAAATAGGCAACAGTTTACTGATGTATTTACTGTTAGTGAATAACAGGAGGAAGCCTTCACTGGGTTTAAGGGAGAAAATGTTTCCAGAGCTTTGATGTATAGCCAAGGATACAATTTCGGCTGCCTGCCAAGTTTGATAAAAACTTATTTTGCTAACACATTTGCTAGCTTTTCACCAAAACAAAAAAAATGGGAAACGTGGTCCACCTGGGTTGAAAAACAAACCACAAGTCCAAGAATTCAATGTCGATCTCAAAGTCAAAAACGACGCTCCCTTTGGGTTGGCAAGGAAGTGTGTCTGTGTGAGATTATTTGCCTCCGAGCGTGTTTGAGTCAACAAAATTCACATTGCGCAAATGAATTCTGCTTATGGGACAGAAACAGTTGAGGAGTGATGCACTTCATCATGCAGAGCTTTCAGTAAAAACTGGGACTTGTACGAAGGCTTCAGCTGTGGCTAAGCTTATTACAGCTTTTATCTGTGACTGACTCTCTGTCTCTCTCTCTCTCTCTCTCTCTCTCAAAAAAAAAAAAAAAAAAAAAAAAAAAAAAAAATATATATTATGTTTTTTTTTTTTTTTTTTTTGAGCTGTACAGTTAGATTAGCATTGGGAGAGTTTGTGTGGAGAAAAAGAAAAACGGGGCTAAGAAAGAGGAGGTGTGAGAGAGAGAGAGAGAGGCAGGAAGGGGTGGAAGGATAAACGAGCAGGATGTGGACTTATTTACTCAAAGCCCAAACTCACGTAGTGGGTGAGTGATGGAGGGGGACATGACAAGAAGAGGAGGAAAAGAAGAAGATTTAAACCAGGAGACTTACGTTGATTCCTTCCCAGTAAAACTCGGTGCGGCCATGCTGGGGGATGAAGGAGGGAAGTGAGAGAGGGAGAAGAGGCGAGGAAAGGGAGGAGAAAAGTACAGGTATAGCAAAGGCGGGAAGAGTAGAGGGAGATTTAGGAATGAGGGAAGAGGAGATTTGCGGTCTTAAGCCTTAGTCCTAAATTACAGTAATTTGATTACAATGCTTTTACAATGTGTATATTAGGGTGTCAGCAGTTTCCTATTCTAGTTCTGTGTGGAGTTAAAAAAAAAGAAATTCTTGCAGTTTAGAACTTGAACTACTACTATATTCTAAGCGAATCTGCTCTTAAATTGAGTAAAAAATTAAATCTTTCACCCCTACATGCATTATTGATTGACTCTGGTAGACTTTCTGTTGTATTCAGAAATTTCCTAATTCATGGTAGTACTTTCCCCATTTTTCAGTCTACATAGTGTTTGTGTATATGTCTCTAACCAGAGCAATAACCTTAGGACTGATTATTCTGTGATTCAAACAGGCATGAAGATAATCTAAACATGGGATGCGGTAGCCTCTTCTCACGAGGTTTAACAGTAAAACAGCTTTTATTTTAACCGGCTGAGTCAAAGTGTAGAAAGAGAGACAGAGGACATAAGCAGCACTTTTTGGAATTGGAGGGGTAAATATAGAGCTGGTGTAATTGTGTGTAGGACTGTGTTTGTGTGCTGTCAGCTGCACCATTCCTCTTTGTCCATCTACAATGCTCAGAATGTTTAGGTAACCAATGGATACCATTCAGCAGTTGCCGGGGGCAACAGCAAATCTGATGGGTGACCAAACCTGGACACCATTTATTGTGTGTCCTCATATTCACACACACACACGCACACACATGCACAGACAATCATGCCTATTCATCTCAGTGTACAATGTGCAGGAAGGGAGAGGGGAAACATTTTGGAAACTGAGGCCGCTCCAGAGAATTTAAATACACTGCTGTCAAAAGGGATTTTTTTTGGTTTTCATTTTTTAACATCAGAGTTTTTCCACTGGCACTTTAAGTTTGTTATCATCGTTGAGCTGTTCAAGGCCACAGATCACAGACTGCATGGGAGGTGACATGGAAAATGCCCCAAACATTATGTCAAAATAAATGCCAAACTTTATTTCCTGTCCTCACAAGGCTGCTGCTGCTGCTGCTGCTGCTGCTGCTACAGAAGTGGTTGGAGACATCTAGGAGTTTTGTTTATGTGTATATGAAATGTAAACTTGATGATCCTTAATCTTTAAAACATGTTTGCTTGTGCAGGGCAGCATCTCCATCAATAACACAGCTTCAGTCAAAATAATTTGTATAGCTAACCCTTTAATGCTCTCTACAATATCAGGTGACATTAGTAAGTGTAACGACGATCCTAAAATCTGCACATTTGAGTCAGACTTTAATAATTTGGCTTTATTCTGTATGGGAAATGCTAGGCTGATTATATTTGGTCATATGTTACCCTGCACATTAGCATTTATTGTGTCCACCTGACTAACATGAACGTTTGGATATTGTTTTTCTCTCTAACTACTCTATTTACTATGAAGGAAAATAGTGGTAACATAAGTGCTTCTGGTGTCCCTTACACCCACTAATGGGTGTAAAGAAAAAAAGCCTTTATCTGTGGGTAGGTTAAAAAAAATTCCACTTTCAGGCACTCAAGTGGATGGTTAAGAATAAAAAGCCTTTAATAATACAGGCTTACACTGACAAAATACCCAAACCGTACTGGCATACTTGCCTTTTTCAGGTGTGTCTTGTCTCTGCTGTATTTGTAGCTGCTTTAAAGAAAGTGTAAAGCTACACAGGGCCGCTTTGCTCATGTTGATGTATTCATTTTAGGTAACTGTTGGAACGTCAACACCCAAAAGTCATCTGATAGATGTCAACAAGCTGCTAACAGCACATGTGACCAAAAGGGCTGTAACGATACATCGATCTGGATCGACATATCGATACATATCAACTTTAAGATGTGCCTTTTTTTTTTTTTTTATTCCAAGTTTATATTTATATATATATTTTATATTTATGCTTTTTATAAAAATATTTTTTTTTCTTAAGTGTCTGGAAGAGCTCAGTTATAAAATCGTCCAATCAGATTTTAGTTGCTTTTTGTAAATTGATATAAATGTAACTGATAGTGGACATATAATATTGTCTCATATCCCTCTCAGGCTCCTGAATTCCATCGAATCATAATTGTATCGTGTCATACTTTGTGATACCAGTAAATATCATATCATTGTCCAAATAATTAGTATAATATTGTGTCATGATAAAAGTTGTGATTTGCACCGACCTTTAGTAACCAGCATAACATTTTTTGGCTTTTTAATAGACGCCTGTCTCTCTTCATTATGATGTCTTGATTTGTTAGTTTCAGCCAGCAGAGAAGTGACCACAGCCAACAGTAATAACAAATTCATAACACAGATGGATTGAATCAACAGCATTTCATTGTGAGGGAAAGTGTTCCTTTCTTATTGCACCCTCAATTGTGTGATTTCTGATGAATAAGAGATGGATTTTTACATAAAAAATCTCATCTCGTGCAGCTGTAAAGGTGCATCATTCATTCCCATAAGGTCATATAAAGAAACCAACCAAATAATAATAAAAATGCTAATACAGTGATAACATGGCTGGTGGAAGATGGACAGCAGCATTTGAATCTGGCAATAAGAGAGTAAGTACAGAAAGCAGCGTGCCAGTGGCGATGAAACATTAAGATGGAGCTCTGTCTTTGTATTTATTCATGCTCTAATCAGCAGCTGCGGGATTCAGAGACTTTATAACGAGAATTTCTACATGAATGAATGTGAATTTGGGTCTGACTTGGTTCGAGGCATTAATGCCCCGATTGACATCCATCATCTGGTGTCAAAAACAGGAAATGGTTACCAAATTGAAACCATGGGCAAGCCGAAACTGGAAGCTAGAGTTAATTCTGTCTTCCTGCAGTACCCTTTCGCTTTCTCGGAAGCATCGATGTAATATTCATGTCAGAGATGTTGATTTTTTTATGACAAGCGAATGAGGAATAAGAATAATCCTCCTTTAACAAAGCAGCCGCTGAGATGGCACAGGGATTTAGGGAAGCCCCGTGCAAGTCACCAGTCGCCTCGTTGTGTTTTTTTGTGTCTGATCCACATTAACATTTTAACCTGAGCAAACATGTTGCTAATCATTAACACTCACTGTATAAAACTCACACAGCTGACATGCTCAACTGAACTAATTGAGTAATGTTTTATTTAATGTCAGAAGGTAATGAACAGGCTCAGCAGTGACGCAAGTTCATTTTTCAACAACTTAAATAAATCACTCAGAGGGAACCGAATCTCATTATTATTTTGTTGGATTATAACTCATACAGTAAGAGAAATATACTCAAAAATGGCAATACATTATTTTCTGTTAATGATTTTTTTTTTTTTGTTAAAGTATATTTGGTGTTAAAGGGACATTGAGTCATGTATGACCCTTGTCTTGTGGAAAGTCAAACAATATAACATTATAAATACCTCCTCTTTGCATGGAAGTGTTTTACTTTGAAGTGTTTTAACAATACTATGAACTGAAAAAAAATAAAGAAATTGGTAGCTTTATAGAGATAAGCCATTACTGCGATACGAAGCATTGGTAAATTATTTCTTAACCATTGGTTAAGGCTCATAAATGCTCTATAAAGAGTGAGTAATTAGAATGTGCTACCCATATATTGTTAAATAAGACTGAGAGTCTACAGCCATGCTAGCAGCCCTGTAAGGTTGTGCTTAGGCAGAGCAGTGCCACAAGCTAAATGCTAACATGCTCCAATTGACAATGCTAACATTGAATCTGATGTTGATCATGGCGGTGTCCAGAATGAGTCACTATTCACGTTTAGGTCGCTATTACGTGGTCAGCCATTTCTTCTTTAGTGTCCGGATTTGTAATTGTGGAATACATTTAAGGGCACTTATTGTTTCCCACAATACACTATAATATCTAGTGATTAGAGCTCAACAGTGTGGTTCCGGAAGTAAAAATCCCATTGATTTTCTCCGGAACGATTTTGATTATCAGCCATAATGTCTAAATCATCCGAGGTAGACTCCCCACGAGCTGTGAGATTGTGAAACGAAAGTTTTCTGCTCCTGTAGAAGCCGCAAGTCCGTATGAAATGTTTTATTTGTGATCTTATGGAGAAATACTACACTAACTCGCTGTTACTATGGAAATGTTTACGTTAGCTCCGTGATCTAAAGACCTCACAATGCCTTGTGTTTCTCACTCCCGCTAACTTATTGTTAACCAGATAGATTTTTTTTTTTTTACTATTCGAATTATATTCGACTTTTGGAATTCGTTCCAACAGCCGTAATGTGAGCTATCATAGGCAAATTATATTATATTATATGTATTATATTTAAGGCAAACTCAGCTTTCATTTGCTGCCATAGCGACGATATGGATGTTTAATTTGTGCGACAGCAATGTTTTGGCACAGAGAAAATGACCAGTGTAGTGTCCGGTAGTGTTTTTTCATTTTGCCGATGAGGTTACTATGTAGTACTCTACATAGAACTCCCTGATATAGTGAGTAGTGAATGAGTGAATGATTCCAGACACAGGCCATGTATAATGTTTACCCTCTTTACTATTTGCTAATAGCTAATAATGCTAATGCTCAGTCTTTGGTATTGATCAACAACCCTGTCCCCCTTAATGCAGATACATTATTAGCATTGTGTGCTATAGAGAAGAAAGAAGTACATATTCACAAACACACAAAACGGTGTCCTGGGTTAGAATGTAGCTTACATAAAGAATTGATAACTGTCAGGTTTCAGTCATGATTTATAATGGTCAAACGTGTGAGGAGTTTGTAATACAGTGCTATCTCTGTCCTTGGACTCTGTGTGTGTGTGTGTGTGTGTGCGTGTGTGTGTTAACACAGCTTGCGTCAGAGGTCGCAGGATATGGATTCAGAAGCACCCCTCAGTGTGTGAATGGAAAGCTCTGCTGGTCAACCGAGGACAAAAAAAATCAGGCGTCATCACCATCAATGTAGTGGTGTGCACGTGATCATATTTTGTATTTAGATAGACTCCATAAAGTATACAACAGATGAGCTCCCTGAAGCCCTGCCAATAGTGTATTTACCTGAATGAAAGAGAGACACAGCAGCGTTGTGCGAGCTCAAACTCAAGTCCCTTCAGCCACGATAACATTGGCGGTCTCTCAGTAAACTGACATTTACAGCTCAACATTTAACTCTGGGCCCAGCTGGTTAAATCGGCTCTTTATGCTGCCTTAAAGCATTTTGCTGAAGCAGATATTTTTCACAATAATAACTACCTATCCATATGTCCATTTCCTATATTTGTTTATCCTGCTCAAGGGCACAGGGTGCCTAAATGTATCCCAGCATGCACTGGACCAGATGCAGGGTACATAACTACCTTCTCTTGTGTTTTTTTTTTTTTCTTCTTCTTTCTTGTAATATAATGTACTACAGATATATTGTAGTCATAGGTACTATGCTGCCTACATGGCAATAAAACAAATTCTGATTGTGGTTTGTGACAAAAACTCTAAACATAATCTTACAGTAATAACAGCTGTTGATGGAAATGAAGAATCTCTTAAGGAAACGTTTATCAGTGGCTCAGTGGGACAATAAAAGTCATGTAAGGAACAAAATAGTGCATCATAGAAACCAGTCATAGGATTTTGTACTACAAGAGAGAGCAATTCATTTAACTCTTAGAGCTGTGGGATCATGTTGCTTAAAAAGCTGCTAATCTTAAAAATGTTTAAAGTTTTACTGCCACGTGATGTGGAAGTGCACTTTCTGAAACTTTTACACTTTAGAAACAGTACAGATTTGCCATTAGACAGGAAAACATTAAAGAAATTGAATAGTGGTGAGATATCTAGCAGCTTTCAAGAAAATGTCTTTGTGGCATCATCTTTTGGAAACTCATCTGAAGTCTGAAATCCTGGACTGAGGAAAAACACTAATGGTGATAAATTAAGTCTTTAGTTTAGCTGCAGCTCAATCTCTGTTTGTGTTTCCATCCTTTTAGTCAGACTTGTGTGAATTTGGAAGGCTTATATCCTCAGAGGAGATCTGATAGGAGCACTCTGTATTGATCTGACTTTTACCACAAACAGGCTGATGTTTCAGCTAATGTGCCTTCCACTGAGCCTAATGCTGCAGGGATGTTTCCTCGCTTAAGTTGACATTGTTTAATGTGCGAATGTGAGTCCAGCATGATGAGCTCATACCTTTGACGCCTGCTTTCCTGTAGTTTGTGTTTTTAAGGGTGTTTACCTGTTGAGTGTAGGGTTGGGTATCGTTTAGGGTTTTCTGTAGCCTGGAAATCAAGACCCAAATCCAAAAGATTGAGTAATGAAAATGGCCCAACTCGAGGGGCGGCACCAAGCATGCATTTGAAAATCTCACTGCACGCAATTGGATAACACTACGACCAATCAAAACAATACACAGGGTGACTGGTCTACCAGTTAGCTACCAGCAGAGCTAACTGGTAGATTAATCTGTTTAGCTCGCCTCTGGCCCGCCTGTATCAGATACACCGATGTGATTGGTGCAGCTCGGCTACAAGGGCATAGTTAATGAGCATCATTACTCAATGCCAGAGTGACTCGCTGAGCAAATTCAAATTGTGCTCTCACAAGAACTCCATTTCCAGGGCAGGTTTTCTGGGTACCAGTGCTAAAATGATACTTTTAAAACAGTGCTGGTACTTTAAAAGAAGAACTGCACAAAATGACAGTTGGCTACATTAGTTTATTGCTAAGGCCATAAGTTCAATTTAAATAATTTATTTAAGATTTAATAACAATAACTTATTTCACCAGTCAATTACTGTTAAGAAAAAACTTAAAGGAGAGCCACTAGATGGCAGGAGGGTACTTTACAACAACAGAGTTTCTCGAGGTGCACTTGAATACATGAGCTCACAAGGTGCAATTGAGCACACCATTAAGTCCCGTCGCTATTGTGCAATAACTTGGTGTTCTGCATTTTATTTTATTTATTTTTTTATTTTTATTTTTTATTTCTGTGTTTATGTAGCCTATGTGTACGTTTTTTAGCTGTTATTTGTATTTTTTTACGTGTATTTATTGTCTGTAATGGCAGCTACTACTATGCACTACGCACTCTTGAGTCCATGACAAATTTCCCCTAGGGGACAATAAAGTATATTCTATTCTATTCTATTGTTTCTCCGACATCTCCGACTGTGGCTGTGGCCACAGTGCAGCCAGTCTCCTCTGTGTCTTTAGCTGCAGACTGTTGTACGTCTTGGTGTTGGAACCTTTTCAAATGAAATACAGCCACACATTAGAAAATTTAGCTTTCAGCATTTTGACATGCTTAAGCCAGCTACTAGCTAATAATAGGCTAACGTTACCTGATGCCAAGTGTGGTGTTAAGTGTCCCATGCAGTGATGTTTCTGTTGCCTGTAACGTCTGTTTTGGAGCACCAGAGAGCAGCGCAGGCATTTAAGTGGCACCGAAATCTGTGTTGTCATTCGTCCCTGTAGATACCGGTTGTATAGGAATATGGCACTGGGTTTCGGTACCCAACCCTAGTTTAGTGCAGTTACAAAAAATTATAAATGTTCCAACAAAGTGTTTTTTAGCCACACAAGCTGCTAGGGATGGCATTGTCAGTCTGTCGGGAGGTCCACCACTTTTGGTCCAGACTGAAATAACTATTGGATGGATTGCCATGAAATTCATTACAGACATTCATGGTGCCCAGAGGATGGACCCTACTGACTTTGATGATCCCCTGACTTTCTCACTGGTGCCATCATAAGGTTTGGAAGTTTGGGTATTTTAGTAGTCTTGCATTGCTAGACCCAGATCTCCACAGCGCTGTGTTGGCTCTGGAGGATGGTCTGGCTGCACCGCTTCTCTGTTTTGGGATTGCGGGAAAAAAACAATCACAACTGGTCCTGGGCGGCACTAAGCTCCGGTTGCAGCGACGGTGCCCTTGCAAAATAGATAGCAGAAGGGGAGAGGATATCAGGATTTATCCCAGCTCTGTACATCCCGTAAGCCAGACTGACTCTTGCTGTTTAATGTTTATTTTGTTTGTCAGTCTGTAGTGTGTTGTTTGTTGCAGTTGGTTCATAGTCCCCTGTTTCTGAGTCTGAACTGGCTCTCTGAGCTCCTGTATTTTACTTTTTTAAATCCCTCTCCACCTGCTAGCCTCCCTCTCTGCAGGTCTATAAATTACACAGAAGAGTCATGTTTGTGGAAGAAACCGACTCGAGGGCTGCCATGGGATCAGTGCTCAACAGGAGCAACACTTAATCAAAAATGAATTCCGCTACTGATGCCATGGCCGTGAAGTGTCAACGCTGAGCCTAAAATATGTGCAATATTTTAAAGTTTCGTAGAAATCACTTCTCATGTGTTTATTCTCACTAGGCAGGAGGCAGGGAGTAAGCTACAGGTTATTTACATCTTGCTCTTTCACTTGTAAACTACAATTAACCTAGCAGTAATGTTAATAAATATACCTTTAAAATATGTATACAGCAAAAAAAAAAATGTTGGTGTATGTCGGCCTTTCAACCCTTGTGTAGGAGGAAAAATGGCAACACTGAAGAAAAGAAAGCAGCAGCCAATGATGGAAAAACAATAAGATGGATGTCTGTGTTTTTGTATTTATCTCTCGCTCTCTCTCGCTCTCTTTCTCTCTCTCTTTCTACTGCTCTCTCTCTCCCCAGGGTCTACAGCTGAGAAGTGATACATGGCTCAGTAATATTCTGAGCCCCGGGGAGAGCGGCTCTGTGGCCTTGGTAAGAGACTATCAACACACACACACACACAAACACACACACACACACACCTTCACAGCCAGAGTGCAGACATACATACAGGAGTATGCATAGGTTTGAGTAATATAAGCTTCTGTTGGTTGATATGTCTGCATTTCCTTAATTTTCTCGCCAGATTAAAATTCTTCTTGGCCTCTGGAAAAGCAGTTGATAGAGAAAGTGTAGTCATAAAGTATTAAGACAGTGACATTTGTTGTGTCTTCTCTGTACTGCAGCACATTGTATTTAACGTAAAACAATGAGGGTAAAGACAAGTGCTGACTTTCATCTTTTAAGTTGATGGTATTCACATTTACATCAGGTAAACAGTGAAGGAACTGTAGCCCTTTTTAGCCCCAACTGTCCTGGGCCGAAAGTAATTACACACCCTTCCGTGCGCTATCTATACCTGCTCATCGTGCCTTAGCCTTTCCCTGCTCTCATTGGGTGAGAGACAGGCTACACCTTGGACAGGTTGCCAAGCAATGACAGGGCTGACACATGCAGACAGACAACTATTAACACCTCGGCTGATGTAGAGTCCCTAATTAAGCTGGACTACATGAAACGGGTAATTTAAAAAAATATCTGGCTCCCTCTGGCACCACCTACAGCCTGTAGTGCGATTTGCAAAAATCCAAGTCTCCCTGTTCAGATGCACCAATCAGGAACGGGGGGGGGGGGGTGTCTAACTGTGTGTCAATCCCTGCTCATGCACACGCATTAATTCTCCCTTGTGGGGGGAGGGGCTTAGGAGACCGTTTGGGCTTTAGCAGAAAGGGGGGAGGGACTGAGAAGTTGTCGATGTTCAATTTTTTTGGCTAAGTCCATGATCTTCGCAATCCTACCTACAGCACCTTTAACATAATTGTCATTCTTGGACAAATTAAGATCCAATTTGTCTTCATATATAGTTATAAAATTATGTTAAAGGAAATTCTTGCCTTGATTAGACAGTTGGTTGTATAAAGACAGATGAGGGGGTAAAGAGACGGGTCTGACATTTAACAGATCGAAGGCAGGAACATTGCGGTTATATGGTGTGTGCCTTAACCACTCAGCCACCAGGACTCCCCATCATATTTAATATTTCAGTCAGACTGTCGACTCACAGACATCCCTTGTGATGCTCGGCCAGACCTGTACAACAGCCAGTCAAAAGCATCCCGCTTGTTTGGCCAATAACACTTTGGCTGCCTTGTCTGTGTTACAAAGATTGTCCTGGTGCATTGTCTTAAAATTGGGGGACTATAAATATAAAAAAAGGTGTGAGCATCCTAAACACCCTCAAATTAAACAATGGACCAAAAGATGTATGCAGCAGAACCATCGTCTTTTCCTACATTACCCACAGTTCACTCAGAGAGTCAGGTGTGTCATGCTAGCAGCTGCTAATGTAGACTTGAATCTGCAGCCGGGATGAGAAGCAGATTACAGAGCTCTGGTAAGCTCACTTCTTTCCATTTCCACACCCTCCAGATTTCTTTTATTTTCAATTTTTTTGTCTTCAGCCCCAACCGCACCGACTCAAGTGACGTCACGTGAGGCAGTTTATCAGATTTCACAATAAACAGACTTTCAATTTTCCCTTCAATTCAGCTAAATTACAACGTGCTGCAGTACAGAGACAATACACTCTCCACGCGTGAATCATTAATCCTTTTTCAATGTTTAGATCTGGGCGTCCTTTCTTTTAAGTCGAGGCCTGGCCCGTCTGACAGCGGTGAGTGACTGCGCTTCTTTTTCTCACCTCTAAAAGATTTGAGGAGGCAAGAAATGACACTCTCACACACTGCCATTTCTGTCTGGAGACTGGACAGATGGAAGAGGAGAGCTGAGGACACCGGCAGTGGTGTCTTTTGTATTCTGTCACAGTGGCTTTCAGCAAAATGGGAAAATAGATTGCAGAAACGATGGAGGCATTAAAAAAAGAAAAGATATTAGCATTTTACCTGATCTCCATCTTTCTGTACTGGCACCGCATCCACTGCTGGAGAGACAAAGAGAGAGAGAGAGAACAAAAACAGAGAGAGATGAATTAAAGATAATGTCATTATCACAGGTGCTTAAGTAGCTACAGGTTTCCATGCAAGAAGACACAAAATATCAGCCCAGAATGCCCAATTGCTTTGTCTCAACCATCCATGATAGGAGAGGGCGAGCGAGGGAAGGAGAAACCGGAAGATAGAGGAGTGAGCGAGGGACACTGACAGAGAGAGGAAGAAGGAGATAACAGTTTGTCAAACTGATGCAGCCCTCAACACGCTCGCTGGGGGAAAATGACAACGCTGTCCACTATTTCTCTCTCTCACACACTCGGACTCAAACACACCATGCTAAAATTAGATTCATTATCCACGCCAAGCTTTGGCACACAGAGGGCACAACCGGTGTGAGTCATGAAGGCCAGAGATGATTCTGAAATATTTGAGGGTGATGAAAAGGGTAAGCCACTCTGTTAGTTATTATCAGACGTAATAGAGTGCTATTTTAATAATGCAGTGGTAAGAAAAAAATGGAAAACGGGCCCGTTGAACGTTGACCAGCCAGAACCTGAAGATTTTCTCTTTCTTCTTTTACATGACTTTGAGTCTGACTTTCAAAGTAAATGAGGTTATTCATTGCAGCCTGTGAAAGCACATTTAATTATAATAATAAAAAACTTTATTTGTATAGCGCCTTTACAAACAATAGTTTAGAAAAGTGCTCTGACAGTAGAAACAAAAGCACATGCAAACTAGTACACATATACAGTGCCTTGCGAAAGTATTCGGCCCCCTTGAACTTTTCGACCTTTTGCCACATTTCAGGCCTCAAACATAAAGATATAAAACTGTAATTTTTTGTGAAGAATCAACAACAAGTGGGACACAATCATGAAGTGGAACGAAATTTATTGGATATTTCAAACCTTTTAAACAAATAAAAAACTGAAATATTGGGCGTGCAAAATTATTTAGCCCCCTTAAGTTAATACTTTGTAGCGCCACCTTTTGCTGCGATTACAGCTGTAAGTCGCTTGGGGTATGTCTCTATCAGTTTTGCACATCGAGAGACTGACATTTTTGCCCATTCCTCCTTGCAAAACAGCTCGAGCTCAGTGAGGTTGGATGGAGAGCGTTTGTGAACAGCAGTTTTCAGTTCTTTCCACAGATTCTCGATTGGATTCAGGTCTGGACTTTGACTTGGCCATTCTAACACCTGGATATGTTTATTTGTGAACCATTCCATTGTAGATTTTGCTTTATGTTTTGGATCATTGTCTTGTTGGAAGACAAATCTCCGTCCCAGTCTTAGGTCTTTTGCAGACTCCATCAGGTTTTCTTCCAGAATGGTCCTGTATTTGGCTCCATCCATCTTCCCATCAATTTTAACCATCTTCCCTGTCCCTGCTGAAGAAAAGCAGGCCCAAACCATGATGCTGCCACCACCATGTTTGACAGTGGGGATGGTGTGTTCAGGGTGATGAGCTGTGTTTCTTTTACGGCAAACATAACGTTTTGCATTGTTGCCAAAAAGTTCGATTTTGGTTTCATCTGACCACAGCACCTTCTTCCACATGTTTGGTGTGTCTCCCAGGTGGCTTTTGGCAAACTTTAAACGACACTTTTTATGGATATCTTTAAGAAATGGCTTTCTTCTTGCCACTCTTCCATAAAGGCCAGATTTGTGCAGTACATCGACTGATTTTGTCCTATGGACAGAGTCTCCCACCTCAGCTGTAGATCTCTGCAGTTCATCCAGAGTGATCATGGGCCTCTTGGCTGCATCTCTGATCAGTCTTCTCCTTGTATGAGCTGAAAGTTTAGAGGGACGGCCGGGTCCTCGTAGATTTGTAGTGGTCTGATACTCCTTCCATTTCAATATTATCGCTTGCACAGTGCTCCTTGGGATGTTTAAAGCTTGGGGAAATCTTTTTGTATCCAAACCGGCTTTAAACTTCTCCACAACAGTATCTCGGACCTGCCTGGTGTGTTCCTTGTTCTTCATGATGCTCTCTGCGCTTTACACGGACCTCTGAGACTATCACAGAGCAGGTGCATTTATACGGAGACTTGATTACACACAGCTGGATTCTATTTATCATCATTAGTCATTTAGGTCAACATTGGATCATTCAGAGATCCTCACTGAACTTCTGGAGAGAGTTTGCTGCACTGAAAGTAAGGGGGCTGAATAATTTTGCACGCCCACTTTTTCAGTTTTTTATTTGTTAAAAAAGTTTGAAATAGCCAATGAATTTCGTTCCACTTCATGATTGTGTCCCACTTGTTGTTGATTCTTCACAAAAAATTACAGTTTTATATCTTTATGTTTGAGGCCTGAAATGTGGCAAAAGGTCGAAACGTTCAAGGGGGCCGAATACTTTCGCAAGGCACTGTACATAGATACACATAATTGTAATCGTGAAAATAGAAGACGCCGCGATGTGTAGTTACAGTTTTTGAGAGGTGCACGTTTTTTTGCACACCTCTTTGGTCGGGCAGGTGCGTAGGATATGATCAAAGGTAACAGATCAAAAATTGTTGAGAGAAAATCCCGCACACTGACCATTACGCAAGCAATAATTTATTCAGAAAAATAAAGTAAATTTGAATCTATAACATCGTTTGATACTATGTGTTTTTTTTTGTAGAATGGCTATTGAAATCCCCTAATAATTAGTAATTAGTAATTTCTTCACAGTTGAATTACTTATTGTAGCAGTAGGAACTGAAGAATCATGTTGTTAGCTGTCTTTTAATGCAGAGGTACAATTATTTCAATTTAATAGTGTTAAGTTATCACAGTCATTTCCGTTTGTCCTTGTCCCTCGGGTCTCTTGTTCTCGTAGCGTTTCGATGCTACATTGGATGTTGTTTCTCTCTTCCTTGTTTACTTTTTGCTGGCCAGCGTTGGCTGCTGGTGCACACATGCTGCTGTGTAATGCAGTGCAAAGTAAACAGTCAAAGTTGTCACGGACAAAGTAAATGGGTGGCCTGAGTTTAATACAGTTTCAGTTTGATTTTAGACTGAGATATGTAGAAATACTTTGTGTTTTAGCACAGCTGTGTGCTTTGTTATCTTTGTCGTCCTTTACATGTATTTCATGGGGATAACAGATAGAAGCCAGACAGAGAGAAAGAGAAAGTCCATGAAACTTGCCAGGCCACGTACTTTTAAGTATGCTTTTGTCAAATGTGAAGACATTATTTCTGTCACAGTGACTGAGCAGCCCTTTTATTATAGATGGTGTAGAGAGATGGATCTTTCTACTCAGTCTGGAGAAAAATGACCCCAGGATTAATGTGGTGTGTGTGTGTGTTAGCGGTGGAGAGATAACGAGTCGGCTTCAGTGGTGGCTCAGACAGTAAAGCGGTTTGGATTTTGAGTCTAAGGTCAATGGTTGGATTCTCAAACCAAGAAGGTAAAGTTGGAAGAGGAAGTGAAGTAGAAGCAACCAAAGATCAAGAGGTTAGAAAAAGAAAGAATGAGTGTGTTTATGTGGACAATAGTAATCCATTTAGGGAGAATCCTGTTTCTGTTTGTACATTGTAAGCATCAAACCCAGATGAGTCCTTATCGTTGGTTTGATATTCCTGAATTGTGAGCTGGTCTATTAAAAAAAAGAGGAGTAGTATAAGCAGAAAAACTAATTGCATGGTTAATGATATACAGTATTCACAGTCAAAAATAAAGTTATTGCTTGACTTACCCTAAAAACTTGGCTATAAATAAATATAAAATGTCTTGGTGAATTTACTTAATATTGTCTGCAAGTGGGAGAGCAAGCCATACATGTTGTTTTTGTTTTTTTCTGGTTTAATTGCATTGACTTTCTTTATTTTTTTATTCTTCTGCCTGGGTTTGAGCCTCAGCATTTTGCATTGAAAGTGAAAGTCTAATGCCTGTTGTGTGTAGAAAAGATTGTATGAGTATTGTTTGCCATGCTTATGTTCCATTGCTGGCAGAATCCAGCGTTAAACTACAACAAATATACCAAAGTGGGTTCATTCTCGACAGTTTTTGATCATTAAGACTAGGACTGCACGATACGAGGAACATTTCTAATTGCGATTCATTTGACTGATGTTTGAATGATTCACGATATTGGAGGGAATGATCATTTTTGTATCATTATTCTCACTTTCATTGAAATATATTAAAATTAAAAGAAATTAAAATGATTATAGTGGGATTTTTTGCGAGGATCTGTACCAAACTAAGATTATTTTCTTTAGTCTGTAGGATGCGATTTGTAGGCCGGGACGTCTCTGCAGCACCACAGGACTTAATTCAGAGTGGTTTGATACATTGTCTTTCACAAATATTGCACCCCCCCCCCCCTGCGATTTGGATATTGCACTAGTCCATATTGCGGTTTCAATAAAATCGCGATTAATTGTGCAGCCCTAATTAAGACGTTACAGAGGTGACACCCTTATTTAGATGACCAACCCGGTACAGGCAGCAGACACTGATCAGAAACTTTGAGAAGTTTAATCAGAGATATATAGTACGAAGAACTCTTTTATCTCCCACTCTGTCTGCTGAGCTGTCCTTGTTGCTCCTGGTATGATTCATAAGCTTTGGGAGGGTTGTCCGCTGTTGTGGTTCACCTGGTCAGCCTGTGGGCCCTGAAGGTTATAAAAGCTCGCCCATTAGCTCATTTTCTGTCTCGCTTCCAGCTGGCATCCACCGCGTATGCTCTCCCGTTTTGATTTGGCAGCATTCAACACCTAACACAGCACCTGTCTTTTGGATGAATGGGTGCGTTGTTTAGTTAGCAAACGTCCACATCTTCACGTTACTTGTTTGGAATGACCACTATCAACTTATAATGACACAAAACTGAAAAAAAGCAGCAAATCCTCACATTTGAGAATCTCGAAGCACCTAATCTTTGGCATTTGTTTCTGCGTTAATGATTTGAACAATTGATAGATTGTCATTATTAATTTTTAACTAATCATGTCAGCCCTACATGCCCTGCTCTCACTGCTGATTTAGCTCATTTTTACACTTAGTTATTTACTTGTTTGTTTAATTGTGTCTCCTTTGTGTAAACGTCTCTCAACTACTTCGTGACATTGTGTTCCATGTGATGATCCTATCCCAAATATCAACAAAAACAGTATATGACTCATAATCAGGACAGCAGCATGCATGTAAACGTCCTCCGACTTCTCACGTTTCTTGGAATCACCATCTTTTATCACATCATTAGCGTGAGTGAAAACGAAATCTCTGTCCAGTAATAACACTGCCCGGCTAAAATTAGATCAATTATCCACACTTTGCCTTGGCACAGGGGGAGCATGACCTGTGTGAGTCAGCGAGGTCTGGGAGGTTGAAGGGTATTAGATTTAAGTGGCCATGAAAGGAGAGGCCTCCCCCGTGTTAACACAAATTATAACCTACAGTACATCTGTAATATCTCGTGGTGAGAACTGAGATAAAATGCTGCTTTTCTTCCTCACAGCCCCTGTTGGATCCAAAACAATGCAGGAGACACTAAAATACTTAAAGTCAAGTGTTTTTGAAATTAGTCCAACTTCAGCTACAAATTCAATACAAGTCAAGATGAGGGTGCTTATGTACAAAAAGGCTTAAGTTGTTGAATATCACTCCAAGATTGTTTCAAGAGGGAATAATCTTGAGCTTTCTACACTCTCATCATTGTGGACTGCATGCATGGGAATGAAATACAATTGTTAAACTATGCGTTTAACTGACAGCACTGAGATATATATATATATTAGTGCTGACTGACAGCACTGAGATATATATATATATATATATATATATATATATATTAGTGCTGTCAGTTAAACGCGTTATTAACGGCGTTAACGCAAACCCATTTTAACGGTGTACATTTTTTTATCGCAAGATTAACGTAGTCGTTTTTTTCACATGCTGTTGCAACAACTAGTAATGTTAGAAAAACTACAACACCACACCGGATCTAGATAGACCGCAAACAACAGGCACGCCGCACACACTTGTTTGGGCTTGCGAGCCGGCCAAAGAGTAGAAGGCTAACGTTACTTTTTGAGTGGATGGCGAGTGCGAGACGCCGAAATGGATGCCAATAAGATTCTGAATGGAAAGTTTACTTTTAAAAAGTTGCCAAATGGTTCCATTGACAACACCAAAGTGATCTGTGTGTTTTGTCGTTGTGAACTGAGCTATCATCGCCGCACGTCCAGTCTGAAATACCACTTGATGGCCAAGCACACAGGACACAGCTGATGCGAATTCTCCGCCCCCTCGTCAAAGCCGGGCGACAAAAGCACAAAGCAAGCCGATCCACTTTTCCATGTTGATAAGAGCATTAAAATGAGAAAAAAAATAATGGGACAAAAAGAAATCAAGGGACATTTAGAATAGATAAAAATGTGCGATTAATTGCGAGTTAACTATGATTAATCGCGATTAAATAATTTAATCGTTTGACAGCACTAATATATACGTTTTTGAAATAAGTCCTACTTCAGCTACATACAGGCGAAGTCAAGATGAGGGTGCTTATGTAGAAAAATTTGTAGTTGAATATCACTCCAAGATTGTTTCAAGAGAGAATAATCTTGATGTTTCTACACTTTCATCATTGCTCAAAGCTTAAAAATCCTCCTTTAGCCCACCACCTCTCTTTCATGTCCCTTTTGATGAAAGGCTGATTGAAGTGGATTTAACAGCTGAAATCAATACAGCAGCCTGGACTCACTTATCGGTCTTCTTCGCACTAAGAGCCAATATTTCTTTTGTATTGTATTCTCAACATATAGGCTCGACATCCTCATCGATGCCGTCCGCATTGATTTGGTGCTCTCTGCCAGGTCCCGCCCCCGCTGAAAAGACTCGTCGGCGCCTAAAAATACCTCAGCCTTCGTACTCCCTTCAATGGAGACTGAAGCCTTCCATCCAAATCAATATCAATAAACCCTTCTAGGCAGAGGGTGGGGGTGGGGGTGGGGGTGGAGGCGGTGGGGAGGGGAGGGGAGGGGAGGGGGAGTCGCCGTCACTCTTCAGTGGTAGAAGATACGGTTGGGAGATGTTGTACTTTACATCAAGGGACTAGAAATGACAGCTCCGTACCAGAAGTCGATCCAAGCAATCGATTTGTTTAGTAAAAGAACCGACTGTTGAGCTAAAAGGCTTGATTCCAGAATGCTTTGTATCCATTTGGAAAGAAGAAAAAAAACTTCAAACAAGTATATAATCTCTAAAATGCTGCTACTGTCTAAACCGAAAGAATGTACACTAAATGCTGTGTAAAAACAATGACTGAACATCAAACTTGACACATCTGGCCATCGTGACACATAGTGGAAGGGATGTAATGCTTTTTGTTTGCCTTCACGGGGTCTTTACTGTACACGTTTTTTTCTAACCCAACTACTTTAGACTTTGCTGCTTAACATGAATCTATTTTTCTTGAATAAACAACAATGCTGCTGTTTTTTTCTGGCGAGGGCAGCCTCTAAAACCCAAAGATGAAACCAACACATTCAGACCCGTTTCCCAGAGATTGTCTCTAAACACACTCTGGGTAACACAGAGGGAAAAGGGTGTTTACACAGCAGGGAAAATCACAACAGAAAATGTCTACTAAATGTAGTTTAAAAATGACAGACTGGCAATGTATGACAGTGTAAGAGTATCACATGAAGGAGGTCCTCCTCCTTTCAAACTGTTTAGTATTATAATCGTAGAAGATGATATAATCAGAGTTTATCAAAAGTTGTCTGATGATTGCTGAACACTTGAGTTGACCAACACCCACAAATAAATACTTGTGTACACACATAACGCACATACATGTACACGTTTCATGACACATTTTTCAGGCCTGACCCAGTACTTTGGGTGAAGGACAACATTTCTGAGAGTGAGTGATTCAACTTATTAGACATGCTCGCTCTCTCTCTCTCTCTCTCTCTCTCTCTCTCTCTCTCTCTCTCTCTCTCTCTCTCTCTCTCTCTCAGTGTTAATGAAAGGCATGCAGTCTTAGTCATGACTCGGCTCTCTGTGAGTACATTTGAGATGCAACCCAGGGGATCCTGGAGGCCATTTACTCCTCACAACACACCCACACGCATGGAGGCACATACAAACTCATACACACATACACAAGCAAGTCAACCACACGCACATGCACGCACACCAGAGACCTCTGGAGTTGATGGAGCTTCCTGCTGGAGCCACGGGGGAGAAAGGAGAGGGTGAGAGAGACACAGAGGGAAGCTAAGGGCTCTCAAAAAAAAAAATTAGAGAGGGGGAAATATTGAAGAGGGAACGAAGGAGAGGAACAAAACCGAGAGACTGATCGAAGCTCAAAACCACAGGGCGGAGGGTATGTCGAGGAGAGAACAGCGAGGGCTGCTGGGAGAATAAGATAAAGCAAAAAGCTGGAAAGATAAGAAAAGGAGGAGGCGTGGAAGACGAAAGGAGAAGCAGGAGGAGGGAAGGACAGATATATGTAGTGAATAAAACTAAAAAAACACTAGCCGGTGATCACTGTGATGCAGGTTACGTCTAATTTACGCCAACTACCATGACAAATCTGTCAGCGAATCAGAAAAAGTAAAATTTTTATATACATACATATATGAATAACCCAAATCAAAGAAACAAAGACAACAATGTTTCATTATATACTGCGATCAATTTGATAGCATACTAGTAAGATGAAGCTTGCATGCATTATATCACACGAGAAGAAAAGAGAAATGAAGCATCAGCGATACAAGAGGAGACTATGGGGAAAAGAAATGAAAGAATCTTTAACTAAAATGACGCCCACAGCAGCATCCTGTAAAACAGCTGTTCGGATTCACAAGTGTGACTCCAAGCAGCTAGCAGGATCATGGATCGCATTTGATGGACATTTACCCGGCTGCACCTGGAGGAAATGCAGCCTGCTTCCCAGTCATTACTGTCACTCAGAGTCAGGCGACCTAATGACCACTTACACTCTGGCTTACCAATTCTGCACTGTGCTACCACCACACCAAATTCCGTTCTTAAATTTAACACTTCAAAGTTTCTTTACCTAGCTATTTATTTTTGGAAATCCACACGAACCACTCTTCTCATCGGCGTAAACTAGATCCACCGTACAGCGCTTTGTTTTGCCGGTTACTCCCGTTATTTCCTTCTTTTATAACCGTGGTGAAGAACTCCAGAAGCCAGTGACGGACTGGGATCAAAAAACGGCCCTGGCATTTGCAACACACCGGTTTTGTCAATAACCTAGCTTGGAAATTAGTAACTCTGCCTTCCTAGTAAATCTTTCCACGCACCTCGTCGCAGTACAATCTTGAATATTTGTGGCTACATGCATAAATTAACTTACAAATTATCAGTAGTTGCCCATAGGGGTCCATACAGGTGGCGGCCCTTCTTGCATTTGCCCAAATTCCAGATGGTCAGTACGTCAGGAGCAAATGCCAGGAGTTGAGTTTTCGTGAAAACGAAACCATGACTGGTGTGTTACCTGCATGCCAAATTAATCAGAGCACACAAGGCCAAATTGCCTCTTAAGTTACTGTATTGTTGGTTGCTGACAAGCAATGTAGCATTAAAAAGGTCTACTTTTTAAATGGAGTGTAGTGCTCACTCCACACAAAACTGAGGGGTGGGACATTTTATCAGAATACAGCATAGAAAATCTGTTTAGAAATCTAGGAAATATTGGATAGGATAGAACAACACAATGTAATTCCGCTAAATAAAACACATCACATTCATTATTAGTTTCACTTGTTTTCATTTTGAACAAATTGTACATCTGAAAAAAATACACATTTTCTACAGGCTCAGTCTGCCACTTTTCTTTTTTTAAACAATTCCAGTGCTGGTTCCACGGTATCATAATTTTGGATAGTCGTCATGAAAACATGAATTGGTCATGTGACAAGGGTTGGGAAGATTGGCAGAACAGGCAGCCAAGTGACAGAACTATGATCCAATAGAAATCACAATTTTCACATTGACAGCACTCTAGCCCACTGGATTGGGGGGGCACCAGGGGAGGGCAATCATATTTTTTTTTTGGGAGGGGGGGATTGCCACCCCGTGCCCCCCTTTTTAGCCCTGCCCCTGGTCTACTTGTATCTTAGCTTAAAACACAAAAATGTCAAATCTGTCAGCACGTTAGCGTGTCGCTCACGACCAAGCCTGATTGTAATCGGTAGACTACCCACCACATTATCTTCATTTCACCTGTTAAACTGACACTCTGCTGTCCTACTGTTATTACAGACGTGAACTAAACACAGACAGTGGCTGCAGAATGAAAATAGGGGAAACACTGCAATGGATATTTGCAGTTATTTTTTGCTTTAAAATTATACGGGAAACAAGTCTAACATCAGTTTATGTGTATCCTGATAGATTCAAAAACGTGTTATGCTCGTCTCATGCTTTTAAAACATCTAAGACTGCAACTTCAGTTCATGTCATTGTCCATTAACCTGCTCAATTATTGACTCCAAAACCCCAAAGTATTCTGTTTAAAGTCACTTATGACAAAGAAAAGCTGGAATTAAACTATGGAATTTTTACTCTAAAATGATTAATTAATTATCAAAATCTTCTCAGATTAATAATCAAAGCACATCAATTATTGTGCAGCAGAGGATTTTTCCCAGAGACGAGTGTTGGGTCTGGTGTCATTATGTTGGGCTGGGGGGCATAACTCAGCATAACTCTGATGTGAAAGATGCTAATTCTTGTTCGTTCATTGTACTTGGTAATTAATCTGATTCAGAGTCTGATTATAAATTATGTTTTGGGAGGCTGCAGTGTAATGTTTGCTTGTTAGACTGTGAAGCTGTGAGCGTCTGTGGTGGTTTGGTACAGTGTGTGTGAGGCTACTGGCCTTTGAGCGAAAGGTCATTTGTGTTTGTGCACGTAACTAAAGTCTCTGCAGTGGAGTCCAAAAAAAACCAAAAGACCATCAGATACAATCAGAAGGCCTTCTTCATAACCGTAGACGTTCTTCACAGTCATGTAGATTTCAAAATAATTAAGAGCTGTGATTTCCATTATAGTAAAATAGCTCATGAGTGACGATTTACTGTGGTAGTCAATTTGGTTATGATTAGAAAACAATCACTTTCTGCATACAGTACATCATTGGATTGTGATATAATTTGCACCGTGATAAGTTTACACTAATAAAGCAAAGTAACGGAAGCAAAATCTGATTTTGTGTCGGTGAGAAAACAACTGAAATGTAACATTTCAAAACAAACGAAACAAACTTAAAAAAAAAAGGTTGAAGTTAGTTTCTGGATGCAGTTGAAAAGGAGCAGGTTAGGTTTCCATTGTAACGCTTCCAACCAACAGTTTTTGTTTGGATTGATTGCTGCTGTCCTTAGAAAAGCCTCTGATACATTTTCCTCGGGCTATTCCCCTGTAGTCTGCAGATTACGAGGCCATCGGCGTCTACGTTGGTGCTGCACGCTCTAATCTGTTTGGCACCGACGCTGAAGATCTCAGGGAAATGAATTTGAGACATCAAAGTTTTACGGAGAAGCGCTGCCTGCCAAATGGCCTGCTGGAGCTGAACGCTTCATTTAGCCAAGAGCAGAGTTTGCCTCAGTCAATCTGCTCGGCACTTCTGGCAACGCAGTTGTGTTATTTACTTCTGAACCGATGAAATATACTCACATTTGTCTTTGAAAGAGAGATTTACGCATCTTTATTTTAATCTGTCTTCAAAGGTACACCAGAAAAGTAATTGATGTAGAATTTCACCCGTTCTATATCCGAAAATGAAACTAAAATGAGGAGGAGCAGCAGTAGAGAAGACAGTCCCGTCTCCACTCGCTGCACTGCGTGGTCATCGCTCTGCTCACAGGAAGCTAGGAAATAAAACCTAAAAGTTAGGAATTAAAACCAGAAAGCAAAAAATCCAAACTGTCACAGAAACAGAACATTTATGAGGCATTAATGTTATCTGTTGCCTCTCACATCTGGTGTTAGGAACTGCAACTTGTTATTTTCCATATTGATTTATCTGAGGCTTATCTCCAAAGAGAAACGACAGTATCATCACAGAGGAGGGTCTGGCTAGTCCACACAGCACTCCGATAGGAGAAAGACGGGCTCTGGTTTATTGGCATTTGTTAAACCAATCACAATTGTCTTGGGTGGCGCTAAGCGCCGGGCGCAATGACGGTGCCTCTGCTAAATAGCCCCAGGAAGGAACTTGTTTTGGTGGAACATGTGTACGTTCAAAAGTTGTCTTAGTCGTGCAACAGAAAACTCTGATTGGACAGATAGTCTAGCTAGCTGTCTGGATTTACCCTGCAGAGATCTGAGGAGGAGTTAACCATAGTCCTCAGAAATCCACCGGAGTTTAGAACGCCAACACAAAGAAAGAGGAACATTAATATGCGTTCCCCCAGCCTGCCTATGGCCCCCAGTGGCTAGAAATGGTGATAGGTGTAAACCGAGCCCTGGGTATCCTGCTCTGCCTTTGAGAAAATGAAAGCTCAGGTGGGCCGATCTGGAATCTTCTCCTTATGAGGTCATAAGGAGCATGGTTACCTCCCCTTTCTCTGCTTTGCCCACCCAGAGAATTTGGCCCCCCCATGAGAGAGAGAGCCATCATGGCTTTCAAACGAGCAAATTGGCAGTTGGTCAAGGCCACACACCCCCTTCTTAGAGCCCAAGATGACGTTTTTAAATTGATTGTTTTGAGCGACAGTCAAAAAGCCCAAAACACAAAGAAATACCGTTTACATGATATATAAGAGAAAGGGCAAAAGATTGTTGCATTTGAGAGTGTTTGCTTACTAAATGACTTCATCACACAACTTGTTTTCAAGGTTGTTAATTTTTCAATGATTGTCTCAGCGCTGTTTGAGCACATTGTTCAACACAGACCCGATCGTTTTGGTGAACATAAATGTCCTTGCTGTCATTTGGGTACAAAATAAACTAGTCCAGCTTTAACTTTGCAGGTTATTTAAGATCTAAGAGAGAGCAAGAAATAAAAAAAAAACAAGAGAATGGTGAACCAGCACCAGCAGAGGAGGGGAAAATTTGGATTTGTGCCAGAAAATGCTTCACATTTGAAGTACTGCCTTGATTTAACTGCTCCATAAGGACTAATACAGCTGCATTACTGCACCGCTGGGACACAGGTGGGAGAGGGAGTGAGGGATGAAGCACAGGCAAGGACTGTAATGAAGATGGAAGGAATGAGAATGAGAAATTAGGGAGAGAAGATAACTTGATTGTCTAGCTGGGAGTTTAAATTCAGCGTTATGTATTCCAGGAAGAGGAGGGGTGGACGTCAGAGAGGGGAAAAGGTAAAAGGAACATAAAGGTGATCAGCAGGGCGGAAAAGAGGAAGCTGCCACGAACAAGCCATTTCCACGACACGCTGCACAACACATGGCCGCAGATTCACACACACGCACATAGAACCAGACTCACACGCACACGGACGCAGAATCACACACACACACACATACATACACAAGTGAGGGACAATAGGTCCTGACAACTCTCTCTAGCAGGCCCTCGCCTGTCTGCTGCCATCACTCTGGGCAGTGTGTGCGTGTGTGTGCGTGCGTGTGTGTGTGTGTGTGTGTGTGCGTGAGGTGACACGACACATGGCCTGTGACAGTGATCTGAAGTGAAGTCGGGAGTCTGACTCACCTCCGCTTCAGCGGACGCTCTGCGCCGACACCAAACACTAAGGGAGTCCTGCTCACTATGGCTTGTCGGGGTAATACCTTCATCCATCCATCCGTTCATTCTTTTGTCTGACTGTGTGTGTGTGTGTGTGTGTGTGTGTGTAGCATTTAAGACATCTTGGGCTACCCCATATTCCCTCAAGCTTCTGGAGGTTTCTGTTTTGGTACTTGATGTCCTTAATTATCCCCCCAAAAAAAACACAATGTTTCTCAATCTGTTATATTTACAGATATATAGATATATTTGAAAATATTTATTTCACTTTTATTTTACTTTACTTTTATTTATTTTTTAACCTGGGTATATAGTTTCAACTTAGTTTTCGTTAACTAGAACTATTTTTCCCTGCTTAATTTCGTATTAGTTTAGTGTACTATAATTCTACTACTTCACTTGAACTAGAAGACCTTTTCGATTTACAGCTACACCTTCACACTGACAGAAGCCTTGATGGTACAATTCGCAGACTGATCTCATGAAGTGGCGTGCGTATGACACGCCAATTCGTATGCCATTTTTGGCGTGTTATCAAGACGCATACTCGCTTTTTAGCGTGTTTATCAACGCCGTTTGGCCTCCATTGACTAACGTTACCTTGCGATTGTGTGCGTGTATTGACGCCGTAGCGAGTAGTATGAAAGGGTGAAAATCCGCGTTGGGAGGTTGGTGGTGGATGGGTCAAACGCAGGACTTTGACCCAGGATGTCGTGGATCGTGTCCCGCGTGTCACGTTTCCTAAACCCAACCGTAGCTTACTTCTTTTACTAAACCCAACCCCTCCGCTGTATACGGCGCTCAAAATGCGCACAGATAACACGCCACTTGGCTTAAGAAAGTGGGGGCGTGTCTGTTTACGCGAAATCATGATGTCATGTTGCAATTGGAGACTTATTTCGGCGGGTTGTGTGCTGATTCCGGGTCAGACGAGGTCAGCGCTGTGCCGGAGCTCTCGCCGCTCTGATCATGTTGCTTAGTGTGAGATTCTCAGCAGTGCAGTCAGAGCGAGTTAACACACCAATACTAAGCTGTGCTTGTGTGTGTTTGTGTGGTTTCCAATTCAACCTCCTGTATTTTGATTTGATCTTTTACAGTCTAAGTGTGGGGTCCTGTGAAGACATTTCCACACCCGGGGGAGAAAATGCAGTTTTAGTAAATTTGTCTTCATAAATTTATGTTTCAGCTTGCTGTTCTGCTTTCCTCAAGGCATACTGTAATTCCAACATGACAATGGATGGGAGCAAATCTCTGCAGCCAGGCTCCAAACTCCGGTGGAAAGTGGGAAACTAGAAGAGTGGAGGCTGTTAAAGCTCGAGATGCACCGATCAATCGGCCAATTCCAGTCACAGGTGTCTGCGTAGTACTGGAAATGGATTATATGCTGCAGTCTGGGCACTTTTATTTTTATTATTATTAAATAAGATGAATAGATTTTTTTGTTGTGAAACTGTTGGATATTGAACAGTTTTTTTTCTCTCTGCCCTTCAGGTCAGAGATGCTCATGGCCACCTATCAATCAAAAATATTGACCAGATGCCTCACTCCGTGTATCCATCACCCTCTGGCTTGGCTGGCTAGATCACACAATCCATCTACAAAAGTGTATGTATGTTTTTCTTCACACAAACACACACACACTACTTCAGTCAATACTTTGGAGTTGGGGAGGGAGGAGGGTTGTCCTGTGTTAGGTGATACCTCAAACACAATCGACAGAGAAGAAAAAGCACAATGAAGTGGTACATTGTTTAACTAGAAGGCAGCTTAACCCTTGTGCGGTCTGTGCAGTCCTTGAAAAAAAAAACATTTTTCCCATATTTTCTGATATAAAACAAAAATTGAAAATCGGTCAATGTGACCCTCCGTCAACACAAGGAGAATAACTGTTAGAGAATATTACAGCTGTGTAGAGAAGATGGAGTGTATTTTTTTTTAAAGTTTTATTTACTCATTATCTCTCATTCATGGCCAATACGTCGTGTTGTTGTAGCGCCGCCTAAAAGTGCATTTCTAAAAATAAAGCCTCCTTTTTCATTTGTATAAAACAACGCAGACCAGTTGAGCGGGAACTATTGAGCTGTGTGCAGTTTACTGACGCCACCTTACAGAACTTTTGAGTACTGAAATTCAAGCCGTTACCTCTTGAGTACCATTTAGAAAAATGTGAAAATGCCCGGTGCAGCTTTTAGTTACTTTCCAAGCAGCTTGTCACATCCCTCCTAAGGATTCATGGGGCACGGCCGCTTCAGGCTTCCATGTTGAGAAGCTGGAGCAGGGATGTGGGCACAGAGACATTGTGATGTTAATTTAGAGGGGAAATGAGGAGACGAGACACAAAAAAAGAAGAGCCTGAAGGAAGCATCGCCTTCTTTTTCCATTACTGGCCTAATCGATTTTGGCTAAAAATAAAAACGGCAGGACTCCGCTCTGATCGTGTTGCATTCACGTATGACCGCACGGGCGCAAGTGTCACATCCGATGCATTATCCAGCCTGTGTTTATTTATGTGGAAATGGAGCTGCTGTCTGCCAGACTGTGAGTCTGTTCTTTACTCTCTGTCGCTGTTTCCAAACTGAAACACAGAAGCCAAAACGAGACTACACTTGCCGACTGATGGATCAGATTACATCTCAGATGGCACAAACATTGACAAACAAACGCCTGCGTAATGTATAGATTTCATTATACAGTATCCTATATTGATGTTTGATGACAGTAAATCTGCACAGCTGATTGTCACGAGGCAAGCTTTGGAAGAACAACGTAATAGTTTTCATATTTTCGTGTCATTTAATCTTTTTGTCTAATTCAGCACGTTCAGCACTATGAGCATGTAAATTGTGGGTGAGCAGCTAACCTCAGTAGTAATATTACTGCTCATTGAGCCATCCGATGCTGTATAACGGCCGTTCTGAAGCAGGAAATCTGTTAATTAAGAGCTTTGGGGTTGAAATGTGAACAAAATATTCATGATTTCCACTCAGAGTTGACTAAATCCTTTACTTCTTTCTTATTTTCACAGCTTTTCTTTTTAAAGTGCTTGCGGTAAAATAGGAAAAAGTAATATTGTTTAAATGATTTCAAACTTTACGCAACCGATGATGAGCATCTTAGGGCTCTTTCACACCTATAGTTCAGCAGACTCGGTGCGATTCGAGGGTGAAGTTGCAACATTGTTACATTTGTAATTTGGTTCGGTTAGCGTTCACGCTGCACTTTGCCAAACACGCCAAAGATTGTAAAAACAAATGTCGCGCTGTTGAAACGGTTCGCTGGTTTATTGGACAGAATATCTGAGTGGAACTCGCCGACACTTCTGGTCTCAGAAACAACGTCTTGGGTTTTCTGGTTCTGCTTTAGTGTTTCTAATATTCAAGAAGAAGGCGAACAATATGAGCAGCTGACAGACAGCGAGTGAAGGAGAGAGAGAGAGAGAGAGAGAAGATGATGTGTTGAAGATGACGTCATATTAGGTTATGGATCTAAAAGTTATCATCCCTTAAATCATATATAAGTCCGCGAATTTTGTGCAAGATTGAAATTGCAGGCTAGTAAAGTCACTGTCTTTGGTTCACTTCCTGTATTTGGTCGGATCACGTTCTCATTTGAAGTGAGCCAAACTCCAGTTCACTCGGAAGCCAACCGAGACCCTCGTTTTCAAGCGGACCAGAGTTTGGTTGTTTTGGTACTCGCACCAGAGTTCGTATGAGCTTTCACACCGCCCCAAAAGAACTGGGCTATCCAACGAAATGCTCCGGAATCGGTTCAAACGAACCAAACAGCTCATGTGTCATAATATTTTAGAAGAAGGCGAACAATATGAGCAGCTGACACACAGCGAGTGAAGGAGCGCGAGAGAGAGAGAGAGAGAGAGAGATGATGATGTGTTGTCCCACGGACGATCAACAACGTATGGTCATATTAGGTTATGGATCTGACAGTTGTCATCCTTTAAATCATATATAAGTCTGTATTGTGCAAGGTGGAAATGCCGGCTAGTAAATGCACAGTTTTAGGTTCACTTCCTATATTTTTTTGCTCGGATTGAGTTCTCACCTAAAGTTATCAAACACTAGATCGCTTGGAAGCGAACCAAGACCCCCGTTTTCAAGCGGACCAGAGTTCAAATGAGTTTGGTTAAAATGGACCAAACAGCTCAGGTGTGAAAGCAACCTTATATTTGTCCCCATTAGACTGAAACGGCTGGCTGACTGATCAACATGTGGAGCTATTTCAGAACATAACATGTTAGACGTCACTGCACTAGGTCCAAATCATAAATATCAGGCTACAGTAAGAAGATTTCCTCTCTCTGCTATAAACTAATTTACTTGTGAACTAGACAGACAAGAACAAACAGCCAGTGTACTGAATGAACAGACGTCAGCTGTAAGGTAGTCTGGATTGACGACGGTTCATTAACCGGATAGTTTCATCACGGCTGGAAGTTCTGCCGGATGTCCCTCACTTTCCTCCACTTTCCTCTTTCTTTGTGTTTACTTTAACATGCTCATGTTATGGTTTTTGGCTTTTTCCCTTTCCTTTATTGTGTTATATATGTTTTTTGTGCACGTTATAGGTTTACAAAGTGAAAAAGCCCAAAGTCCACCCCAAAGGGACTTACCATCTCCAACAGAAAACACTGTTCACCAACTGCTCCAAACAGCTCTATTGTAGTCCAGCCTTTACTTCAGAGACCAACGTGGGTCACTTTGTAACACACATTATAATGCTCGCCTAGCTGCTAGCTTGGCACACCCTCATACTCCAACATGATATCATGACTTTGCGTAAACATACATGCCACTTTGTAAAGCGTCAATTCACACGCAAACACAAGGTAATGTAAGTCAATCGAGGCCAAACGGCGTTGATAAACACGCTGAAAAGCGAGCGTGCGTCTTCATAACACGCCAATAACGGCATACCAATTGGCGTGTCATACATACGCCACTTCATGAGATCAGTCTGCATACTCTGCTTCTGTCTGGCTTGTAGTCCTTACCTAGGTACTGCGCATGTGATGCCTCACTCTGTAGCTAAAACAGAGAGCTCAACACACAGGGTGAAAAGAGGAGCTGCACTACAACTAAAATGTAGTGCTTTTTGAAAATTAAACCATGTAAACCTATTCTGATATAACCTCTAATTACAATTATGAACCTAAAAAAGAGCATAATGTAAGCACTTTAAACTCAGATCGCATCCAGCAACATTAACCGGAACCTCTGAGCAACATAACACGCCGAAAATGTTACCTAAAGTTTGAAAAAAATGTGGATCGTGCAACAAGGTAGGCCTGCTTGGTTCTTTCAGGGAATGATTGTAATAATTTACAAAGAACATGTTTACGGCATTTCCTCTCTACCTGGGACGTTTTGGGACCGATTGTTGGGATTGCTGTGGACGTAGTACACACGGCGATACACTGGTAAGAGCAAATGAGGTTTAACCATGTATCAGCTAAGTTAAATAGCTCACATTACTGTATTGTGTGAACAGTTAACTTCATTTAATATTGTATGTGGCGTTTTGTTTTGTTTTTTGCGCGGTGCAAATGTTCCAACAAAACAAGTTCCTTCCCGAGATTTTACATAGCCACTGTCGCTGGGTCTGGAGTTTAGCGCCGCCCAAGAAGATTGTGATTGGTTTAAAGAAATGCAAACAAACCAGAGCGTTTCTTTCTCCTATCCAGGAGTGTATTCTCCTGTTGCCAGACCTTCCTCCGCAGCACTGTGGAGACAGGGCTGGCAGTGTGAGACTATAATACTGTAAGGCAGCTGGAAATGTACAAACTGATCATGGGTGTTGAGTCACAGCCTCCAACCAACTCTCACACTGTCTCACGCTGAATACGAGAGAACCTAAAAGCCACTTTTAATGAAAAATGTAGTTATGTGTTATATAGGCCTCCTGCGCACACAATGTGCGCCAGGATTATCTCCACATTTCAGCACCAATATTGGTCTGTAAACATTACAGAGAAAGCAAAACTTCACAATCAGTTGTATTGGCCAATTGTGCTTTTGCATAAAGGGAATGTGACTCCAGTTTCTAGTACTTTCATATATCACTCAAAAACAGAAAATATTGGGCAATAAATAATAATAATAATACTATGATTAGGTGAGAGAAGACTGTCGGTCTCTGGTACTGGGCTAAAAGTCTGTCTTTTCACAACTTGTACATTAAATTCTTCACTGTCAGTCTCTGGACTGGGACAAAGGACTGACTATAGTAGTACTAAAGGGAGAAACACAATTGCTAAAAACACAATTAGTTAATCACGAAACACCTTCCATGTATGTTAAGTCAATTTCAGTGCCTCAGTTTGAACCGTCCTGGGGCCTGTTTCACAAAAGCAGAATATATAAATCCAGGATAACTGATAAAGCGAGGCTTGACCTAGTCTAATCTGTGCATCCTGGCTTGGTGCGTTTCACGAAGGCCAAGCCAGGCTGAGGAGGAGCGACTAGGTCGAGCCAGGCTGAAGTAATTCTGATAGATGCGCGTCCACGGCTTTCCTCAAAAGACCGCAAGGTCGATCACAGATTTACTGATGCCAACATGGAGAATATGCATTGTACATACTTTATACAGAGTGAGCAGCAGCTTCTTGTGGAAGTATGACGACGTGAAACACATTATTTGTTTAAAAAGAAAAGAAACACGGCCGCTGTAATGAAACCGCGAGAGAAAGCGAGGCAGATGATCACGGACCGACTGAATGCGTAATTGTAGCCTAAATATATACATTAACTGACCACTGCTCTGAATTGAAGCCGTCATAATCATTCCATTCAAGGATTAGGCTACTAATCATTTTCACAAATTAACAGTTGTACTCTTTGCCTTAAAAGTAAGCAGAAGATAATGTTACTCAGGAAATTTACAATGAAGATCAATTTTCTACAACGCTAGAATATGATGCGTAAATATCTCTTTCTCTCTGTTCCTCCCTCTCTCTCATGGGCTAAAATATAAGTTTCCTAAGTCATATTAACTTCCACTGCTCGCTTTTAATGCAAAGTGTACAACTGTTCGTTTTTGCAAATGACAGTGACTCATTGAATGGTTTCAGTTAAGAGCAGTATTTCATAAATGTATATTTTTAGACTATCATTCAGTCGGTCCGCTATTATCTGCCACGCTTTTTCTCGCGTTTAATTTTTTTATTTTTTATAGAGGCCAAGTTTCCTTCTCTACATATTATATCCCTTGCTCCCTGTATATATGGACAAAGAAAATAAAGACACTGAAGAAATTAGACTCTAAAATCTAGAAACTATGAAGATAATTATGTGATAAATTCCATGCACACTGTAAACATGAATGAAACAGAGTATATTTATCAGTTATTTCTCCCCAAATATAAGGTCAAAAACCATTGAGGTGTCCTCTCCCTGTTGTTCCATGAATGTACAGTAGCCTACATCACTAGATAGTTACTGGTCCAGTGAACTAAGACTATCATTTGGGAGGATTGTACAATTAGGATATGTTCTTAAAATTGTACAATCCTCCCAAATTATATTCCCAGTTTACTGGACAACATAAATTGTGTGCTAAGAATGCCAAATACAATGTACATGGAAGTGGAACAAACATGATCCTTATTGTTAAAGAATAAAAAAAAAATTAATCAACTGAAATAATTCAAGGTGCATTGGTCAACTATAGAAATGCACAGCATTGTATGTATTGCCCTTAGTAACAGACTTCATTTAAAACACGTGAAATGTTATCAGCCTTTTCTAATTATCTCAACAACTGCCATAATATATTCATCAAACTTCTAACAACAATATGAACAGCAGTCTTCATACAGCAATATAACAGTAACAATGACTGTCACATGAATAATTATAAATAAAAAAATAATTGTCACAACTTTAAATAATAACAGTACTTAAATAAACTGCAATATGCACCTGTTGTATTTTAATCCAGGCTGAAAATAACAATAGGGTAAAACCACTGCTGGGTGATCAGAAAAGGTTCCAGGATTAAAGGGGTGATAGAATGCAAAACCGATTTTACCCTGTCATAGTTGAATAACGACAGTTCGGTGGGTAAATAGGACATACATAGAAGCTCGAAGTCCCATTGACACCCCTTTACTATGAAAATCTCATATTTTGAAAGTGCCGCTGAAAACGGGCGAATCCCAACAAAGCTGGAAGTTGACGTCAACCTCCCAAAAACCGGAAGCTTTGTCAGCCCATGGGTGTATTAAGAGAACGGTCACGCCCCAACATTTACATAGGCTACACAACTGACCTGAGATCAGGTAGTCTTCCGAATCTAGGTCGCGCAGATCTCTGCTATTCCATTACAAAATTCACTTCAGAAACTTTTTTATGCGAGAAATCAACTATGTAAGGCTCAAATATGGGCCACTTTACGAAAATGGATGGCTAATTGCAAATTTTGTCCGACTGTGTGTCGGAATTCAGCGCCCGGTGCTGCCTGTGTTGTTGCCTCGCCGACCTGCCTTCCTTCACACACCCGGCCTGCTATGAGGTACTTGGAGCTCCGCGACGACTGGCAGCCCACAGCACTCCATACCCACGCCAAAGTCACCGGTTTTGGATAATGGACTACTAAACGCGTGCTCTGACAGAGCTCCAGGACCTGCAGCTCCCCTCTTCCTGCTAGCTAAATGCCCGGTGTGTGTGAGTGAGAGCACGGTCAGCGAGCTTGTTACGCCAGCAATCTGTTACCACAGGTTTCAGTTAATCTTTTAATGTGTGTAATTATAATGTGTTGAGTTATTTAAACAAACGATTGGGGAAATAAACGCCGCTTGTCCCTGAGTCTCATTGATAGAGCCTGCGGCTGGATGTAGCTCTATCAATGATAGCTAGCTAGCCTCCTCTTAGAATTCCTCTGAAATTCACAAATATTCATTAACTTGAAATCGGACACCGTTGTTAGCTTTATACGACCTTTAGGGAGATGTTGTATAAGTGGCGTGACAAAATTCAAACTGTAAATATACACAAATTTTGCGGAAAATGTAGCTAACTATCCGTGATTTGTAGCTAGCTAGCTACACATAGCTAGGATTGAAGGGACAGTCATAGCTAACGAAACCCCCACTGTTCACAAAAATTCATTAACTTGAAATTGGACACCGTTGTTAGTTTATAAGACATTTAGGGAGATGTTGTATAAGTGGCGTGACGAAATTCAAACTGTAAATATAAACAAAATACGCTGAAAATGAAGCTAACTATCCGTGATTTGTAGCTAGCTACACATAGCTAGGATTGAAGGGACAGTCATAGCTAACGAAACCCCCACTGTTCACAAAAATTCATTAACTTGAAATCGGACACCGTTGTTAGCTTTAAGACCTTTAGAGATATGTTGTATAAGTGGCGTGAAAAAATTCAAACTGTAAATATAGCTACTCTAGTTATGCCGGCAGCTGACAGCCAGCCTAGATTAACTGGAACTGTTGTAAGAGATTGCTGGTGTAACAAGCTCGCTGACCGCGCTATCACTCTCACACACGGGCCATTTAGCTAGCAGGAAGAGGGGAGCTGCAGGCCGGGTTCTGTGGAGGAAGGTAGGCCGGGCAGTGAGGCAGCAACACAGGCAGCACCGGCAGCTGAACTCCGACACATAGTCTTACCAAATTTGCAATAAGCCATCAATTTTCGTAAAACGTCCCATATTTGAGCTTTATATAGTTGATTTCTCGCCTAAAAAAGTCTCAGAAGTGAATTTTAATAACGTAATAGCCCGACAAACAATGTATAACTTTGCAATGAGACCTGCTGTCGAGTCTCCCATGTGTTTCTATGTAGTTTGCTCAAACCAATCAGCACGTAGCTCATTCTGAATATTCATGAGCATACCATATTTGGAAGAAAAGCTCTTGTTCCAAATAGAGCCATATTCACAGGGTAGTTAAGGGCTTGATAAAATAGCATTCGGGCAGTTTTCAGCCCAACCAATGTTACATATCCCATTAGGAGACCTTAAGGAACAGTGTAAAATACCCTATATAATCATTCTATCACCCCTTTAAATAAATCCTGGCTGTTAGCCTGGTCAGGAGCAGGCTAGCTGTACAGAATAAATCTCCATGGTGATTTATGTGCCTTCGCTTTCGTGAAACCGAATCAAGGCTTAATTCATCCAGGATAACTGGGAAATCCCGGCTTAATCCCTTATCTTGGTTTTGTGAAACAGGCCCCAGGATGGATTCACACCCTCTCACATCTTTGAATTGATTTTAGCACAACAAGCTGTAAACAACAAGCTGTAAACACATCACTAACCATTTGGCTATTTACTCATCCCGATGAATGTAAGTCAAATATTCACTCTTCTTGTAGCTCTCTCTCTAGCTAACTCCTCTTTAGCTGCTAAATACTCCACTACACTTGGTTCACCAGCTAATGTAAAAATATTGATTAAAGCAGCTTTAAGTAGATACTTAGCTGTCTTAATCAAATATGCTTATGACTTTAATGCAGTTGAAATGATAAGATGTACAGTATTTAGTCGAAGCATATCATTTATGTTGAGTGTCTAGATTACCTGGACTGGATTTTGGCAACAGCAAAACACTCCACTATAAACTGTAGTGATAGGTAAATACATGAAGAGACTGTGAACCATCAAAATAAGCAAAGATTTATTTTCTTATGCTCTTAAGTGACAGTTGGTGCCAGAGAAATTCCCAACACCTCCAGTGTGAAGTGATAACACCTGCTATTAGGCACTCAGTGAGAACAACCAGTCCCGCTGCGCTTCACTGTATGACCTCATGCTTTTTTACAGAATGTATTATGGAGGTCTGTATCTCTTCTTTTTTTTAAAGCAGCAAAAGTATGTTTTGATGTTGAATGAAACCCTGTATTCTGTTCTGCAGTGTCCAACTCCAGCTGCACTTTGCTACATCAGCACAATTATTGTAAACAAAAAGAGCAGCAGTGTAGAAGAAGAAGACATCCGGCCTCAAACGACCTCCATGCTGCGCTGCTCGCTGTCAGCCACTGGCTCGGATTTGGAGGGAGATTTGTCGGAGTGAGAGCGGTTGCTGGAAGCTGTTCTTCCAGACAAAAAGGCTCAGGCTTTCAGAGTCTCTGATGAAGACAGATTGTGAAAGAAGTCACCCCCAACATGTTTATTCTCTCCAGAGGGGAGCAGCCTTTTCTGCATTATTTTTTATTTTAAATGACAGAGGTATTATCAATCATTTGACGGTGCTCCGCATGTAGATATTTGCTGCTAAAACCAAAAACACCTCAAACCACAAATCAACGCGCCCGTTTTTTTGCCTCGCAAATGTCATCTGCTTTTAGTTGTGTTGCTGGAAGCAGCTAGAAGTTAGAGCCATGCCCAAACATTTCTTCTGTGGTGAGTTTTGGCAATATGTCTAGTCCAGGGGTGTCAAACTCACTTTAGTTCATGGGCCACATAACACTAATTTGATCTCAAGTGGGCCAGACCTTTAAACCACTCCAGAAACTTTATCTGCCGCAGACTTTCTTGTCAGCTTGATGTTGGCAAACGCCAAGTTGCTTCTGCTACGACAGCGTTCTAAGGCCATTGTAGGAAAAACAATTATGTTAGGGGAGAGAGGGCTAATATTCCGAGAAAAAACTCAGAACTTCTAAGATTAAAGTCGTAAATTTACGGAAAAAGAACTCGGATATTCTCTGAGATTTAAGTGGTAAATTTAGAATTGGAATAAAAGACTTCTCTGCATTTTTTTTTACACTTTGCAAAGTCATGCAGTGGGCCTGATTGGACCCTTTGGCAGGCCCGTTCTGGCCCACGGGCCGTATGTTTGAAGCCCCTGGTCTAGTCGACAACGGTCTACTCTGAATAAAAAAAGAAGACAGAGAGGTGCTGTTGAAAGCTGCAGAAAAAGCTAGCAAGTGCAGTGAAGATTTTTATATACGAACATATCAAACTACTGTTTCCGAGGTCAACTGAATTCTAATTCTGGCATGTTGTTTTTGAAACTAAGGTTAATTCTGTTGCGGTCTCAGAAATGTCTTGTTATTCATTCACAGTAAAATATGCCTAAAGTTGGGTGAGTGTTCCTTAAAGGTCCAGTGTGTAACGTGTTTGGTTGTTCATTATCAAAATCTGTGTTGCCCGTTCACAAACTTGTCCTTTTTCATGAATATTTACCACCACCGTCAATTCCAAGTATTCCTTTTGGCTACATTTGCATTTGCATGAACTGGGGTAGACGCTCCATATTCATGCGCCATCTTGAAATACGTTAGCCGGTAAGGGACATACAGGACATACTGCTCTGCCTTTCACGTTTTCTCTGTCACATGATAAAATCACAGGTGCTGCTAATGCTGTTGATGGGTATCGTAGCTTCCCGGCCCCGGCAAGTTTGAAGAAGGAAACCTGGAGGACCACACGTACTCAAAATCCAAATTTCAGGAACAGGAGTCTTCTTCTTCTTCGCCCAGAAAAAGAAAAAGGATACTGAAAAGAGCAAGAGACCGGCTTTTTGAAGCGTGAAGGCTACCGTAGCTGTAATACGTACTTTGAACAGTGTGGTGCAAGAGAGTTGATTGCGATATATGATCTCAACGCTAGATGGGAAAAATTCCCACACATTGGACCTTTAAGAGTCCCAGTATTCACTTTTATAAATCCTCTACACTCAAAAATGTTTATGTCTATACAAAGGTTGCCACTAGAGAGTTTTACATCTCCTGAAGTTGGAGATCTGTGTGCACCCTGAAATCTGACACCCTTCTCTATCTCTGACCTGACGTACTTTTAAACTGCCTTTAAATCCCTCATTCACTCAAGAAAAGAGCAGATACTCAGCATCTTGGCTCGGCCTTTTATCTTCATTGTCATCATCTGCTTACAGGCTAAACGACGGTGGTTGGCCTTGATAGAAAGCTTCATCTGAATGCTGTGTCACCCTCAGATGCATTCAGTAAGAAGGGTCTAACATAAATCCATCCACAAATGCTTTAAAAAAAAAAATATTTTTCCCTTTCAAGACTGTAAAATAACTCCCAAATCCTCGAAGTGATCAAATTCTGTGGTTCTTTCACAGTCGGAGCCGATCAGTATTGATCCGACACATCTGTTGATACGACTCTCTGGTGTGCATGAGCTTTGTAGTAATTGTTCCCTTTCGAGACTGAAATTACCCGATTTGTTGCACCGAGCAGTGTTATTTCTTAAAGTTCCCTGGCACGTCGACATTCTGAGAGGTTTTCCATTGAACAGATACATTTAGGCACTGCTTCCAGGTACAGCAGTCTTAAATGTGCTGGGAAGACCTCTCCCAGCCTTTAAGCACATAACAAATGCCGCCTTACGAGCTTCTGCCAGCTGCAGAAGTCATCGCCTCTGTTTCGCCCTGATTGTGAATCGTGGAGATGCAACTATAGAGAGATGCCTCTGAGTGATGACTGCTAAACATCAGCTCTACGGTCACTGGAGGATAATTGAGTGCAATGGCAGGCGGTGATGCTTTGGTTAAATGGCACTCCACAGGAAAACACCCAGCACTGAGCGACCCAATCATGGTAGTGCTGCAGCCATCACTCAGGTAATAGAAAGAACTGGAATACAAGTTCACATGAAAGTAGAGCTGGGCAATATGTCGATATTATATCGATATCGTGATATGAGACTAGATATCGTCTTAGATTTGGGATATCGTAATATGACATATGTGTTGTCTTTTCCTGGTTTTACAGTCCTTCCAGAAAAACGCGGAGTTTTTTTGTGATTGTTGCAGGCAAAAATCCTTGATTATGCGGCACGTTTTCTTAAAAAATGCAATGGAATATGCGAGATATTTATGCAATTTTATGCAATGAAATTGCGGGAACTTGCAAAAATTTGATTTTTGATGAAAAAGGGATTCCCCCAACACCCTGCTTTTTTTAAACTTAATTTCCAAAAATAGTTTACAGATATTCAGTCATTGCAATAAGTAAACAAATAAGATACAAAAATATATACAAATAATATAATATTAAAGTAGAAATAAAAGTAATAGTCTAAACAGAGGGAAATAAAAGATACAAAAGAGAGACTTTCAAAAATCGTTAATAATATAGACAGCAGGAGCACTTAAAGAAATTTGAGTAGACATCAGATATTAAGATAGCTTTGTTATTGGATACCAACTTAAGAGACTCAAAGTACATGTCAAATTCAACCTCCAACACCTGCTTTTCGATGATGTTTACGTCGTGTAATTACGTCACTTCATAACGTTCCCATGGCAACAAGGGAAAATGGCTGCTCTTGTGTGAAGTAAATGCAAAGATTTTTCAACTTTCTGCTAAGATATATGTGACTTTTTGACGAAAATGCGGGGATTATGAAATCATGCAAGCACCGCATATTTTGCGCGGAAATCGGCAATTTATGCGGCGAAAGTGCGGCATATTTGAAAAAATGCGGCCCCCGCATGAATATGCGGACTTTGGCTGATTATGCATTGAATTATGCGATCGCATAATCGCGTTTTTCTGGAGGGACTGGTTTTAAAGGCTGCATTACAGTAAAGTGATGTCATTTTATGAACTTACCAGACTGTTGTAACTGTTCTATTACTATCTACTTAGTCATTATATCCACAATACTGATGATTATTTATCAAAAATCTCATTGTGTAAATAATTTATGACAGCGCCAATAGTCAACACTACAATATCGTTGCGGTATCGACATCGAGGTATTTGGTCCAAAATATCGGGATATTTGATTTTCTCCATATCGCCCAGCCCTACATTATTATTATATTCATTGTATTATTTTCCACAGATCACAAGAGAGAAGACTTTGCTTCTTTGATTCAACATTTGATTCACTTGCACAGAATCAAGGGTGAGACGTGAACGAGAGAAGAGGAAATGGGGAAAGAGAGAGAGAAAAAGAGAGCTGTTGACCCATATTTACTGTAACATTTTCCCTCCCCTCTCCTCCCTCCGTTTCTCATTGACCTCCCTCTTTTACCCCGGATCTATTTTTAGCAGCAGCCGCTCTCACTCAGGCCTAATACAAGAATAGATGCAAGAAACGCAGCAGGAAGTCTTCTGCAGGCAGTGCATAGCCGTTTTCAAGCGTGTCTCTTGATCCCTGCAACGCTTAAGTTCAATACTTCGATCTGGTTTTTAGGGGCATTCTGGTCCTTTAACTGTAGGAGGAGGTTTTATTGAACTATAAAACACTTAACAACAGCATCTCGCTGAAGATGATGGGGCTCTATCGCCTTCTCTCTCCACAGCAAGTCCATCCTCCACGTTCTTGTCTTCTTTTTTTTGTTGATGCAGACGTTTGTTCGTGGCATCACTCTTTTTCTTGCAGTGCCGGCTGCACAATGACAATCCTCTACTTCTTCAAGCTGTCTGTTTTCTGAATATAAACCATTATTCTCGCTCTGAATGAACTAGAAAGAATGTGGCCTATTCTCTGCATTATTGTTTTGATTATTACTTTTACCACACCTGAGTTGGTAAATTGTTGAAGCCACAAAAAAAACCAAAAGTATCTGATGGTGCTCTGTGTACTATGTCGGGTGCAGGGGGAAAAAGAACCGTCAGTGCAACATTTTGCCTAGAGGAAAATTTTTGCTTTCATTTATGAATATTTGATATGTTAGCAAATAAATTATGAGCAGGATTAAAATGCCCAAAGGTCTTGTTTTATAGGCATTTTATGAACTTTAAACGACATTCTGACCCAGGTTCCTTTTTTATATTGCCAATTTGAGACTTTTAGCATATTTTGATCTTGTATTAAGAATTGTTGGGTAGTCAGAAAAGTATTACAGCAAATTATGTCATATATTGTTAATGTTTTGTCTCTGTATTCCAGCACATTCATGAAACAGTTAGAATGAGGTGAAAGACCGTCATCTTTCAGGGTGTTTGGGTGTAGGACGTGGTGCCCCTGTTTTAGTCTACATGATTCTTTAAAAACAGATTTCTAAATGTCGCAACGTGATATCATGACTTCACGTAAACATACACGCCACTTTCTTAAAGCCAAGTGGCGTATTATCTGTACACATTTTGAGCTATCTGCGTGTATGTCTACGCTGTATACAGCGGACGGCAGTCTGCAACGTCACAGTGTAAACATACACGTCACTTTCTAAAGCCACGTGGCATGTTATCACGAGGCTATGGTTGGGTTTAGGAAACATCACACGCGGGTTGGGTTTAGGAAAATAAGAAGCGGTTGGGATTAGGAAAAGAAGAATGGGGTTGGGTTTAGGAAAATAAGAACCGGTTGGGATTAGGAAAAGAAGAAGGGGGTTGGGTTTAGGAAAATAAGAACCGGTTGGGATTAGGAAAAGAAGAAGGGGGTTGGGTTTAGGAAAAGAAGAAGGGGGTTGGGATTAGGAAAAGAAGAAGGGGGTTGGGTTTAGGAAAAGAAGAAGGGGGTTGGGATTAGGAAAAGAAGAAGGGGGTTGGGTTTAGGAAACGTGACAAGCCCTTTCATACTACTCGCTACAGCGTCAATTCACACGCAATCGCGAAGTCAATGGAGGCCAAACGGCGTTGATAAACACGGTAAAAAAAAAAAAGAGTATGCATCTTGATAACACGGCAGTAATGGCATATGAATTGGCGTGTCATACATACGCCACTTCATGAGATCAGTCTGAACGTCAAGAACATAAAATGTGTGTGTAGACATATAAATGCAGGGAATCATCCAGATATGGATAAATACTAGTGAAACGATGCCGTGTGGATTTTCTTAGAAACAATCAAAAGTGATGTTTACATTCAGTGTTTCTCACCAAAACTCAGGTTTAACAAACACGAAGAATGCATTTCCTTCCTCATAAAACATTTGCAAAGCAGATTTTTCTTAAAAGTTTTAAACCTGCTTTGTTTCCTGACAAGCTGTCTTCTTCTTTTCTGGTTTTGCTGGTGAATTTCTGCATATATATTTATATATAATATAGGTGCCTTAACACCACCTGCAGGTCAGTGGATTAGTGTGACACCATTGGCAGGAATGCGTATCGCGTAACCCGCCCTCACCTGAAAAACGCTCACATAAGTTGTTTGTTCAACCGGCAATTAGGACTCCTATTTACACTCTAGTGGCCGTAGTAATTATGACGAGTGCAAAGCGCAAAGTAAGGCGACAACGTATAAGGATATAAATTCCACGTTAGGGAAAGGTTAGGGTGGTGGAAGGGTCAAACAAACACATGACTTCCACCCAGGAGACTGGGGTTAGTGTCCCGTTTGAAAATAAAAGTAAACGCCAAGTTTTTTTTCTGTAACTTTACGGAACAAACGGCGCGGCATCACAAGCGTAAACCGGATGTGAAGTAACGTCTCGATTTTAAACCAAACCACAATCTTTATCTAAACATAACTGAGCCATGTTTGGGCCTAAATGTAACCAAACTGTAACAACGTTAACGACAAGTTAAAACCGCGACTGTCGCATGTTCTGGTTTAGATGTGAGGACGAAAGACGCTCCTGCGGGACGTATTTCCTGCCAACGCCGGAGGCGCTAATTTATTAGACGTTCCTATGGGTCGTATTAGAGGGTAGGAATAAACAATCTATATCGGCGTATGGTTTGGAGGAACTGTACCACGTGCACACAACCACAACAAAACAGGGATCCACTCAGAACAACTGCTCCATAGTGATACCAGAGGGGGGGGGGATCTCCAGAGTCAGATAAGAGAAGACTGTCCACTGTGAACTTTAGCATTGGCCGTTTGTTCAAACAGCTTCAAACTACCTTTGTTTATGTTTCGTGCTGAAGCAGGAAGTAGCGTGAATAATAGTGAATACATGTCAACGAGGAGGTTGGGTTGATTGGGCTTGCTAAGTGTTTGAGGGACAGAAAGTCAATAAAAACTATGATAAACAATGTTCATATCTACGTTTTTATTAAGACTGTCTTTGATATCCTCTGTCCCCGCGAGCCAGCACCGTCTGTGTTTTCCTTAAAGTTAAATCAAGTCCATCCGTAAAAGTTGTTTTATGTCTTCACCTCTGTTGCTAAGTGCTTAGTGATGTGGTTTAGACATTACCTAACAGTTAGGGCGGGACTACCTTTGATTTTCTGTTCCGTTCCTTTCTGTAGGTGGCTATTGCTATCCACTTCCTATTCTTAAATATTCCTTCCAACTAACTGAAAATGTAAAACACAACAAAGAAAGACACTGTAACCAGACTGGATCACATCATTAGGTTGCAGATACTGTAGAAGCAAAACCAAAAACGTGCATGAAATGTCCAGTAAATGTCAAGTTAGTGACAATCTCATATGATCCGATACAACCTGTGCAACCTGCATTGTTTTCTACTTTTCTGTCCTGGAACAACGCCACACTTTATTGCTCTGTCTCCCCCGAAACCCCCCCCCGGCCCCCTATGTTTTAAGTCCTGATTTATAAGAAAACCTGAAGCTTTTGCTGTAGGTTCAGTCGACATCACTCTCAGCTCTCTCCTCACGGCGTCTGGAGAGCACTTTTACAAAAATTTTAATTTTGAAGAGTGAGATGACGTGTTTCCGGCACACGGCTAACATAATATGCTTTGATCTACTTTTGACACTGCAAATAATGGAGAAAGAGAGAGAGACGGGGGAGAGAGACAGCCAGAAGTGATAAGAGGAGAGGAGAAACAGAAAGAGGAACACACCCACTTATGAAACAAACAAAAAAACACCGGGATATTTTTCTTGGCTCTTCACACCACAAGCTCCTGTCACAGCAAACCAGTGTCCACTTTCTCCCCGTCCTTATCGCTAGTCACTAACCACCATCCCCTCCCCCCTTGATCCCTCGCTGTCCGCCCGCCCGGCTCAATGACAAACAAAGGTCAAATGTTCCCTCCTTTATTTATTGAAATCTCCCAGCAGCCTTCCATTTGTTCTCATAAAGGAGCTGATGAGGCTTTGATGGAGCGTTTAAACACAAAGGGAGGTGATCGTCCTCTGGTTCTAACTGTCTGCGCGTGTGTGTGCACGTGTTTGTGTGTATCTGCATACATGAGCATGGGAAGGCAGGACACACCAGCTGCATGCTTTACTTATGATGATACACACACACACACACACACACACACACACACGTAGGAGTGGCCATGCTTTCCTTGAAATAGACAGCAGAGCAGTTTAAAGTGTGTCTCTTTCTTTGGGTCTTAGTGTCTGTAGTGAAGAGGCCTCTGTAGAAGATTTAAAGCTGTTTGTGTGTGTGTGTGTGTGTGTGTGTGTGTGTGTGTGTGTGTGTGTGTGTGTGTGTGTGTGTGTGTGTGTGTGTGTGTGTGTGTGCGTGCGTGCGTGTGCTGTTGTGCTTCCATCTTTGAGAGGACCGGTTTTAGACCTTGAGAGTGTGGACATTTTGTTTTGGTCCTTACCTATTCCAAGACATTGATTATTTTAACGTTGAGCGGAGCAAAGTTTGATTCTCATTTTTTTTCGTATGATGATGATTTGATACTATAAATAAAACTGAATTGAATGAAGGAATATGAACTACTAAATGACACTGACTATCGGGCATAATTTTCCAGTTTTTAAAAGGTCCCATGGCATGAAAATTTCACTTTATGAGTTTTTTTTTAGCATTAATATGAGTTCCCCCAGCCTGCCTATGTTCCCCCAGTGGCTAGAAATGGTGATAGGTGTAAACCGAGCCCTGGGTATCCTGCTCTGCCTTTGAGAAAATGAAAGCTCAGATGGGCCGATCTGGAATCTTCTCCTTATGAGGTCATAAGGGGAAAGGTTACCTCCCCTTTCTCTGCTTTGCCCGCCCAGAGAATTTGGCCCACCCATGAGAGAGAGAGAGACATCATGGCTTTCAAACGAGCAAAGTGGCAGTTGGTCAAGGCCACACCCCCAACCTCCACCTTGCCCCCTCCTCCTCAATAGCTACAGACACAGAAATGGCACATCCTAAGGAAAGCTCATTGTGGGACTGGCTCTATTGGTTGTAATTCTGCACCAAGGCTGAATTTCGGGAAAGAGACTTCAGATATAGTATTAGGGGACCACTAAGGTCTATATAAAAGAGACTTCAGATACAGTATTAGGGGACCACTAAGGCCTATATAAAAGAGACTTCATATACAGTATTAGGGGACCACTAAGGTCTATATAAAAGAGACTTCAGATACAGTATTAGGGGACCACTAAGGTATATATAAAAGAGACTTCAGATACAGTATTAGGGGACCACTAAGGCATATATAAAAGAATACAAAGAGCACCAGTCATGGGACCTTTAATATAGGACAGAACAGTTGTTAGACATATTGCGGAAACCGCGTCTAAGCTTCAGCACTCTGGGTGGCGGTGTTGCTAAGCGAAGCGCCGCCAACTTTTCTGCTCGTGAATGGCACATCATGGCTGTGTATAACTATGGTTAGGACTATGGTTAACTGCTCCTCAGATCTCTGCAGGGTAAATCCAGACAGCTAGCTAGACTATCTGTCCAATCTGAGTTTTCTGTTGCACGACTAAAACTACCTTTGAACGTACACACGTTCCACCAAAACAAGTTCCTTCCCTAGGCTGTTTTGCAGAGGCACTGTGGCTCCGTCCAGCGCTTAGCACCGCCCAAGACGATTTGTGATTGACACGTTTTTCTCCCATCCCAGAACGCTGTGTGGACTAGCCAGACCCTCCTCTGCAGTACTGTGGAGGAAGTTCTGGCAATGCGAGACTAGCCCATACCCGCAGCCCAGGTATCGTAACTGTAGGCTGTCGGGGGTGAAAAAGTCGGATCAGTGTGGGCATCCCTAATTAGCACTGGTCATGTACCGTTATCAATTGAGGACATCTGTACCTTTACAACATTCAACATTTTGGAGGATCCACTTTAGGTTAAGTTTGCATTGTACATTGAAAATAGAACCTATGTAGCTTAGCTTGCTAACATTAGCACTAGTAGTTTTTCCAGTTTCTCTTTAAGACGAACTGTGCTTAGTGATGTGGTTTAGAGATAACCAGTCACAGTTAGGGTGGCACTGATGTCTTCTACCTTTGATTGACTCCCACTAGACGTTACTTTCCGTTGACACTCTGTGCTGTGTTTGTCCCAGATTGGTGCCTTTATATACAGTGCCTCTATCAAAGAGCTTTACAATGTCCCTTTCATTCCCACCGATGGCAACGAGCTACTGAGGCGCTAGAGAAACCATTGGGAGCAGTTTGGGGTTCAGTGTTTTTCCCAAGGACACTTTGGCATGTGCAGAGGCCTGTGTGGAACGTCAATTCAGTTTTATTTATAGTATCAAATCATAACAAGAGTTATCTCAGGACACTTTACAGATAGAGTAGGTCTAGACCACACTCTATAATTTACAAAGACCCAACAATTCCAGTAATTCCCCCAAGAGCAAGCATTTAGTGCGACAGTGGCGAGGAACTTAAGTGATATTAGGAACTATTTTAGAGCCCAGACACAGATATTGCACCAATCAAGTCACCAGTAACCTATTGAGTCAGTCTAGTAAGTTCACTCACACCTGGAGGAGACTAATGAACAGTAGGGGGTGCTGTCACTGCCGGAAGACAAATACAGCTGGAAGGAAGTTCTTGTTATTTGGTAATTGCAATGGAAAAGGATTAGTGAAAATTAAATATATATATATATATATATATATATATATATATATATATATATATATATATATATATATATATATATATATATACATTTAAATACATTTTTCCCACTGGCCCTAATCCTCTTCCGTATTGACCAATAAGTAGAGTAGGCTGCACAAGTCACAACAAACCAATGAACTTCATTAGCAACAGTGCATTTTAATTTTAGTTGGAAACTAAATTCATCGATGGTCCTCACAACTATACGTAGCATATAGCATCGTGTATGTATGCTGCCGGCATCATTGACTTTGCAGAATTGACCTACATGTGCAGAGCGTTCAGAATCACACCTGAGTTTACCGAGCCGGTTCTGACTCATCCTGTGTGTGTGTGTGTGTGTGTGTGTGTGTGTGTGTGTGTGTGTGTGTGTGTGTGTGTGTGTGTGTGTGTGTGTGTGTGAGAGTGAGAGAGAAACCCGGTGTGCACTGCCTGCGTCTTCAATGTATTACGTCGCTGTGTGACGCACAGTAGCGAGAGACAAGAGAGAGGAGAGGTGAGGATGGAGGAAAGGAAGAAGGGGAGAGAGAGAGAGGGAAGAAGGAAAACAGGGGGGAGACAAGATATGGAGGAGAGGGGGGTTTTCTCAGACACCCAGCATGCAATGACCTTAGTTGTATGTCAAGGCGGAGGCCTCTCTCTCTCTCTCACACACACACACACACACACACACACAACCGGTGTCATCCATGTGGACATGAGGATGTCATGCCGCGTCTTATTCCTCTCACATCTTGTCTGTCCAGCCTCTCCCCTCCGCGTCTCCGCTCCAACACACACACACACACACACACAGATGTAATCCCTATAGTAAACTACGGAAACTACACCCCCCACCCCCCATGTTACTGACAAAGAGCAGAAAATAACATTTGAAGCTCTGCAACTTCCCCGCAGGATTATTCTAAAAGTGTAAGCAGGAACATTGTAGGCTATAGGAATATTTGTGCCGGTGCATCGCTCCTTCATCTCTTCTTCTGACCCTTTTTCTTAACATCTCCGCCCTGCAAGACACACACACACACACATTCCTCTGCCTTTGATTCTCTCCATCCATCCATCCATCCATCCATCCATCCCTCCACATGGCAGAATAAAAAGCGCTGTGTTCTTACTGATCGTCCGGGATCCTATACAGCCCATGTTGTCTTACAGAGGCTCGTGCAGCTCGGGGAAAATAAAATCCATCCGTCCAGCGGTCATTTCTCCCCGGATTTCTTTCTCTCTTTCTCTGCGCTTTCCCCTCTCCTCCTCTTCTTTTTCTCCTCCTTCTCTCTGTCTCTTCTTCTTCACTGTCCTCCTCTCCTCCGTATGTGAGAAAGAGAGAGGGTGTGCATGTGCGTGTCATCCGCGTCTTTTTTGCCTATACCGTCGTCATACACTCCTGTTCCCCCCTGTCATTGTCGATGTCGCTCTATCATTCTCTCTCTCTTTCTTTGACGCTCACATATTCAGACACACGTGGAGGCGACATCCAAATACAGTCCAGCTGTCAAAGGTAGATTAGACACACACTGGTATCAAACACACACCGGCTGAAGTGTAGTCTTCCAGTTAAGAGTTTGCTTATTAACAGGATCAAACTTTATTCATCCCACAGGGAAATTGCCTTGCAGCCATTGCTATAAAAAAGTGGGAAGAATGCAGATATAAAAAGGCCAATTTAAGAATAAGGTGCAAATCCTAAACATATAGGCCCAAAATAAACACAATCCAGGTTAACCGGTATCATTAAATACCGACAACATGCATTCCTGAATGGATTTTGCAGAACAACTGATTTCCACCCAGATTTTATGTCCCCGTGCTTAAAAAAAAGTTTTTACTTCCCGTAAATCTTTTGCAGTTAAAGTAATAATCTGGGAAATCTTCATCTGAATAAATGTCACATGATAGCATGCAAATTGGCAAAAGTACAACTATGACGGACAGAATGTATGTTTTTTTAGGTAGTACAGGGTGCAGGGTCATGGAAAAAAAAAAAAAAAAAAATCATAAAATTATTAATATCCTTGAAAGTTTTGGCGAAGTCTTGGACTTTAGTGTTTAATGAAATGAATTGTTACGATAGTGGATAACCTTCCACGCGTTTATCTTCTGTAGCCGTTGACGTAACGCATCTCTAATTCGCGTTGATACATGACGTTTTGCTTCTCTGTAATAGAAGTCATGAAAAAGTTTTGAAATGTTTGTCCATGACAATGTGTTGGAACCCTGCAGGTATTAATTCTATCATATAAGTATTGGACCTGATGATGCATGAAAAGTTAAAGTTAATAATCTGGAAGATTTTGATTTAAATAAATACGTCTTACTGTTGCACTTGCAGTATTGTGACCTGGGTGTCTGTGGTGACATTCCCGAAAAAGAAAATCACAAGCGGCGCACAATTTAGTGGCGTGTTTTCCATCGCCCAGCAGTGATTGGTCGGCCAGAGAGGGTAGGCGGTGCTAACGCAACAGACTCGCTCTTCAACTCACTTGTGTGTGACGCAGTGTACTGTTTTTTTTCCGGTCCCTGCTATGCGCTGCGTGTGAACGGTTACAATGGCCGGACAAACACAGACAAGAGCGACGACTACAAACTCGAGGCCCGCGGGCCAAACCCGGCCCCTCGCAAATTTTGATCCGGCCCACAAATACATTTAGATTCACAATAAGTGATGGCCCGCCCTTGTTGGGCGCCAAACCAAAAGGATGGGAAACAGTTTTTCAGACGGTAATTACGCAAAACTCAAAGCAGAATTTGGCAGATTTGCCAACTTTGAGACTCATAGATTCCCACAGACCCAGAGAGTTTGCATATTCAGACCTCTGAAACAGGTGTGAGTCGGGTTGCCTTTTAAAACTCTAATCATAATGATTGTTCGCTTGACTAAACTCTATGATGGCTAGGGACCATTTTTCCTGACTTTTTTTAGGGCTTTATGTGGACCAAACTGTAAGTGAGAAATCTATTTGAGACATGCAATAAAACAGCCAAAGATATTGGACTCTTTCGACTATATAAAAGCATGTCAATAAACTCTACGTGTCTGGCCCTTGATGTGGTTCTCATTTTCCAGGGTGGCCCTACGTGAAATAGAGTTTGACATCGCTGACATAGACGATGGAACTTCAAAAAAGAAGTGAAAGTGAAAAGGGAGATCTTAAGAGTAACTTAAAGGAACAATAAATAAATACACTAGGTCATTAAAATAATTATCATTATATACACCTAGTTAAAACCATTGCCATCGAAAACAACAGTCCTGCAAAAGATCCTCTCTTCATGAAGGTTAAAATGTTCGGATTTTTATTTAATCTTGCTTTAGAGAGGCGTTAATTCAACAGGCTGTAGTTTGCGGCGCTGTTAAGTTGCGTTATTCTGACAGGTGTTTCTATTATTTTGTCCACCCCGATTATATCAATAAGTGTAAAGGCTAAATAACTGAAACACCTCTCTCCAAGGATTACACAACAGAACGGGCCAAACCCGCCTTAGAGGCTTGAAAAGGTGGTTCCGACAAGTCTGCATCTCGCTCTTTTGTGGAACAAAAAAAAAGCCGCAAGTCACCCGACGGCCTAAAATGTAAAATCGGCTCAGCGACGTGCAAAGTAACAGCTCTGACAGCAACATCCTTATTCATCATCCCCTCTCAGGCGCTGCCCCCTGATTAACTTACTCACTCATCATTTTTGTATCCATCGCTGGAGGATTTGAAAGTTTGATTCTGCTCGAGTGAAAGCGAGCAAGTGTTAATGCCAGCGATATCTGATGCTTGTGACACGCGTTCGCGCTTCAGCCTGTTTAAATCTGCAGCTGGGCTGTTCCTCTCCCTACAAACAATGCACTGCAGCTGTTCTCCAAAACGCGCCTGCCCTCCTCTCTGCCTCCCTCCGTCTCAATCCCACACCATATGAATATGAAAACATAAAGGGATTCAGCCCTAAGGAGCGCAGGCGGCGGCGTATGGCGCTCCCGACTCTATTAACTCAATCTCCATCTCAGACGGAGAACACAAGTGTGGCCCTGAACCGCACTCTGTGAACTGCACGCTCCCTAAATATACAGACGACTAGGCTGCAGAGACACACCGATTTTACGGCTTCGATAAACATGAAAAGACTCTTCACAGTTTATATAGAAAGACTTCAAGGTCCTCCAAATTAAAATACATTGTTCGGAACGTCACATTAAAGCGTTTCCTAATCGTTTGTCTGTGCTTTCAACAACGGTTACAAATCCCGGTTGCAAAAATAAAAATAGTTTTCTGATCTGTTACCGCTACAGTTAAGGTTTGGGTTGACTAGGTCAGGGTTGGGAAAAGATGGTGGTTTGGGTTTAAAAAACGACTCGGTTCAGCTAATTTAACAGTTAACTTCATTTAATATTGTATCTGGCGTTTTCTTTTGTGGGGTGCAAATGTTCCACCTAAACAAGTTCCTTCCTGAGACTATTTTGCAGAGTCGCCGTCGCTGCATCCGGAACTTAGCGCCGCCCCAAGACGATTGTGATTGGTTTAAAAAAATGCAAACAACGCAGAGCGTTTATTTTCTCCTATCCAGGAGTGTATCTGTGATGTAGCCAGACCTTACTCCGCAGCGCTGTGGAGATATACAGTAGGTCTGGCAATGGAAGACTACCTGTGTTCCTAAACCTCAGTAGTTAACTTGGTGATAGAAATGATTAGCCTGGCTCCGCCCTCCTACGTACTTCCGCTCAATTTTCATTTTCCTTCAGTACTCCGTCTGGGTTTGCGGTATATTCTTGGGTTTTCTCCGGTCAAATCTTTACCGGTCCAATCAGCGAACAGAGGGAGTGGCTGAGAACGGTGACGTTGAGGCCGTGCGCTAGTTTGAGATGTAGTTCCGTAATGGCGGCGGAGAAAGATGCGAGCGAAGCCATTCGGTCCGTTGTGGCAACGCTGCCGAATATCCAGAAGTTAAAGCCCGAACAAGAACAATCTTTGCTGAGTTGTGTTGGTGGCCATGATGTTGTGGCCCTCCTCCCCACGGGGTTCGGTAACGGTTTGATTTTCCAGATCGCTCCGTTAGTGGTGAAGGAGTTAGCTAAGGCTAACGCTAGCGATGCTAAGTCGACGTCACGACCGAGCGCTAGCGATTGGTTATGGCAGATCCAGAGTGGCTCTGGGCAGATCCAATAGTTTTAAACTTCAACAGAGTACCCGCCTTCAAGGAAGTTAACACTTGTCAATGGAGAGAGGCCAGACTCTCTGGACTAATGAAATGGACCAGAGTCTGGTAGGACCAGGCTATAGAAATGATGGCCAAGTCGACAAAAAAATAAGACCCACGTTGTAGTAAACTGGAATTCTATTGGCCTAGGATTTCAAATACTCTTCAGCCATAAAAGGGCATTTAATCCTTCAGGTTAACTGGAAACATGAAAGGTCACAAAAGTAGGAGATTCATGGTTTTGTAACATGTAAGTGTAACATCAAACCAAACAATCCCCAAACTAAAATATGCCTTTACATAAACAAAGTCCATGCAAAGACATGTACTGCATGAGGCTTGTGTCACTAGTAGAAAAAGTAATAAACACGGGGCGGCCTCTAGCTCACCCAGTAAGAGCGTCCGCCCCATGTTGGCTAAGTCCTGCAGCGGCGCAGGTTCAAATCCGACCCGCTTCCTCTTTGCTGCGTGTCATCCCCCATCTCTCTTTCTCTACTCCTTTCATGTCTATCCACTGTCACTTGTAATAAAGGGGAAAAAAAACAAACAAAAACAATCTTAAAAAGGAAAAAATAAACATTACCAAAGAAATATCCGTTTAATAACTGCAGACATTTTATTTTTAAATTGTATTCAGCTTTATCACATTATACTCTGCAGGGTATACATTTAAAGGGCCCATGGCATGAAAATTTCACTTTATGAGGTTCACCCAGCCTGCCTATGGTCCCCCAGTGGCTAGAAATGGTGATAGGTGTAAACCGAGCCCTGGGTATCCTCCTCTGCCTTTGAGAAAATGAAAGCTCAGATGGGCCGATCAGGAATCTTCTCCTTATGAGGTCATAAGGAGCAAGGTTACCTCCCCTTTCTCTGCTTTGCCCACCCAGAGAATTTGGCCCACCCATGAGAGAGAGAGAGACATCATGGCTTTCAAACGAGCAAAGTGGCAGTTGGTCAAGGCCACACCCCCACCCTCCACCTTGCCCCCCCCCTCTCCTCCTCAATAGCTACAGACACAGAAATAGCACATCCTAAGGAAAGCTCATTGTGGGACTGGCTCTAGTGGCTGTAATTCTGCACCAAGGCTGAATTTCGGGAAAGAGACTTCAGATACATTATTAGGGGACCACTAAGGTCTATATAAAAGAGACTTCAGATACAGTATTAGGGGACCACTAAGGTCTATATAAAAGAGACTTCAGATACAGTATTAGGGGACCACTAAGGTCTATATAAAAGAGACTTCAGATACAGTATTAGGGGACCACTAAGGTCTATATAAAAGAGACTTCAGATACAGTATTAGGGGACCACTAAGGTCTATATAAAAGCATCCAAAGAGGATCATGCCATGGGACCTTTAAAAAAAATTTAATTGAGCAGAAACTAAATACTCTGTCTTAAACTAGTTCACATCTTCCTCCAATAATCTTACCGTAAAACGCTGCATCATCCTCTCATGTTTTAGTAAAGCAGCCTGTTGCTGTGGCAGCTCTTCATCTTGACTTTTAATTACAGCTGCCCCCATCAGACCAGGCAGTATAAGTCTCTCTTCTCTCTCTCTCTATAAAAGCCAGCACACGGTGCCAAAATCTGTCATCCTTCCTGTCGTCACAGTTGTACCAGAACAGTCTTCGATGTTTGACAGATTTACAGTCTCCGTTGCAATCCGGACGTCATCGAATGGGAAAAAAACAAAACATTTTGCTTCCCTGATTCAGCAGCAGCTAAAACTCAAAGTCGGAAACACGCCCCCCCCTGACCTCGGATTTCTGAGCTCGGATCTCGGACAACCTCTGAGCACGGCGAGCTAAAAATCCAACATGGCTGCTCCGTGCATCAACAGTTTTGAAAGCTGTAGTTACATACAGTTATTAGCACTTCTGTCTTATTTGTGTCTCTTATCAGTCGTACAGAAAGTGCTGTCCAACTTCTGTCTGCGGACTTGTTGCTACGCTGCTTGTATGCACAAAAATGGCGAATGCGTCGTTAACTACTGGTATTGCTAACAATGGCCAACCCCCACAAAATTCCGACTTGTAAATGGAACGCATTCAACTCGGGTGTGGTCTCGCTTTGCCCGACCCTCCTCCAAAGCGTGCTGAAGGAGGGTCTGGCTACTCCACACAGCAATCGGGGATGGGAGGAGAACGTGCTCTGGTTTAATGGCATTTCTTTAAACCATTCAGAATTGTCATGGGCGGTGCCAAACTCCGCACAGAGTTTAGCACCGCTAAACGGCGGAATTTCCTGCAGCACCGGAGCAGTCCCGGACGTGGAACGTGAAGGATATAGACTAACTCGGGATCCGATGTCAACGGAACGCACTGTAATGTCACTGGTTGAGAAAGCCAGCCCGGTTTTTTTCATCTGTGCTGCCCATTGGTGCTGTCTAAGCAAGCACAGCCTGCCCTGTGGCTTGTTTGAATTTGGTTGACCAATCACAACAGAGTAGGCCTGCTGACCAATCAGAGCCGACTGGGCTTTTGGGAAAGGCGGGCGAAGAGCTCAGACAGAGGGTTTCAGGTGCAGGCGATGCAGCAATAGGCAGTGTGTTATTAAAGCACGTGAACCTATTCTAGTAGACCCCGAGAGTAGGGGGGCTCTTTAAGAGTTGAGGCTATATTTTTTCAGCTCAATATTCAGCCTTTGTTCCCTTTATTTCAGTGTCTCTGTCTTTATTCTGAGCTCCGAGACAGCCAACAGCTGAGAGTTGATCGGTGGATCCTTGGCCTTGTGATGCCTCAGTGTTCCCCTGCCGGCTCGCTGGGATGGCTGAGATGTTGACAGCAGGGCACACACACACACACACACACACAAACGCTGCATGTAGTCCTTGTAAATGAAATTTTCGTCACCCACACTGTTTATTGTCAGTTGATCTCTGGGGAGAAACTCCACAACGATAAACACAAAACTAAATCAAACCAGACTCACTGTCGCTCACCATTATCCACCATATACAAAATACATCTCATTTAAGGCAATAATGAGACCATGATTAAGCTAAACAACATGAATTAGCAATTCAATTATTTATGTCACTACTTGTAATAATCACTAGGACTTGTAGTAATGAAGTGGGTGGGCGATTTGTTTGAAATCTAAATCATGTGCAGGCCATAGACTTACAATTTCACTTTGGCTCCCCCAGTGGTAATATAAAGAAGACGGGTAATGCATTACTCTTTCTAATCAAAATCACAATAAATTTGTGTTTCTCTGTACACATTACAGTAAGTCACACTAAAGACTTAATTTGTGTCGAATGAAAACGTATATATATATATATATATATATATATATATATATATATATATATATATATATTCGTTTTGAAAAGCACAATATGATCATTGCTGCATTGAGAAAAACACATTTCATTCCGTAACAAAAATGTTGCTTGTAAATTCAAAGTAAAAGTCCTTTTTGGAATTTACCAAGCGGCATCGACATTTTCACTCCAAACTGAAAAGATTTGATTCACTAAATTTCTAAGAATCCAATCCCGGCCCTTTCTGTAGCTGGTTTTAGAGTCACAGTCCAACAACGGACTGCAATTGTCCAGGAAGGAATGAGTCATGTCACTTTCACCTTAGAGCTAAAAATAAATATATTGAATATTGGTGAAATGGATGTATTTGCATTATTTGTCTAAAGAACATCTAGACAAAATTCACAGACAGACAACACCATGACAGCATAATGTCACGTATACATACTGTACATGTACGTACAGTGGTGCATGCAGAGATCTCACTGGTTTCCTCTCCAAGAATATTTGCACTTAACTCTGATCATAGTAAAATTGTGATTCAGATTTAGTCATTTAAAGTTGTCTTTGGGGAAGAGATGGATGGCATGCGGGGGTTTCACAGTAAAGAGGGTAAAACCCAAGCAACCGTGGATGCTTGCCAAGAGTGAAGGGATGTAAAGTCTATGAGTCACGCTGAGAGATGAGGACAACGAATGCACGCAGAGAAAATTTATGGGAAACATGAGCTTCTGAAGCAATAAAAAAAGAACTTGAGATGGAGAGAAGGAGGGAGGAAGGAGGGGGAGGAGGTTTATTAGTATTCTGGCAGAGAGAGGAGAGGAGAGACAAGAAAGAGAAGAGGGGAGTTGGAGGAGGAGAGATGGGTGAGGTAAGGTGAGAACGAGGGAGAGAAAGATGCTGGAAAAATAGAGAAGGCTGACAAGAAGGAGAAATGTCATGTATCTGCATATGAAGACAATCACGGAGCTTACTATTTATATCTGTGTGTGTGTGTGTGTACGCTTGATGATTGTACAGCTGGTTTGTTGTGCGACTGTGTGCGTTTGTGAGCGGACGTATGAGGACAAAGGAAAATGATTAAAGGCTCTTCAGTGGACAATAGTTGTCAAATTTCTTTTTAGTGGCAAAACAAATAGGAAAACCACACGAAAACGAGAATGCAACCTCTGTGTTGAAACACTGTCCGATTGTTTTTGTCCTTTCTTTATCCTGCAGGCCAGATGTCCTCACAGGGATAGAAATAGGAGGAAAATCCCCCATCTTTCAGCTTGATAGGACTGAGGTATGGCTGGCGTTATTCTATATTTGTCTTCTTGTCAGCAAATTCCATGAAAAGACCAAAACCATTAATGCGTTATGATGGATTTATGGTTATACGTAGGATCTACGTAGGTGGGAAACAAAGTGTCTCACCTGTGTTTTTTGACCACGGTCAGAAATCTGTAGCAACCAGAGTTAACCCACTCCTTGATTTCATGTCCATGGAGAAGGACAACCCTGAAATGAGTAGGGTATAATGGGACGCTACCAAGACGAAGATGCACAAATATATAGTTTCACGTTTAAAAAGGCTTAGTAATTTCCTAAAACAGCCCACTGTAGTTTTTATCAAACAAACAGGAGGAAATAGTGCATTTGTTAGGGACTATTTTTTTCCCGGCAGCGGATTAAAGGTAAGTGATGTTAATCCAATGTCACTTTTTGTCAAACTCACCGAATATCACCTAGCTCTCTATTTTCTGCGTGTGCTGGAAAAAAAAATCTGGTCTTAATGCACAGCCATGGAAATGGAAATGGAAAACAAACCGAAAAGAGTGCACGAGCTGCAAAACCCTGTTCCAGCCAATTAGCAACAGGCGACGACAGTTGATAGTGGGGGGGGCAGGGGGAAGGCAGCATGTGAACGTGCCAGCCAGTAGTTATCTGTCCATGAATCTGGGGGGCGGAGCTTCTCAAGGGGGGTGGGTGGGGGTGTATTTGTTTGGCAGTTGAGTTAAAAAATCAACAATCTTTGCGCAGCATCGCTAACTGCACCTTTAATCTACATCTGGTCCTGTAGTGAGTATCTGTGGCAGCAGGATGGTGTATGTGGGATTGTGTGGTTACGGTGAATTTACGTAGCTCCATTCTGTAAAGTAAAAGAAAATCTTTGCCATTTACTTTTATATTTAAACGGGACATGTACCCCCGGTCTCCTGGATGAAAGTCCTGTATTTGTTTGCCTACTTATGCGCTCTTGGCGCTCTTATACTTCGTCATCTTGCTTTCGCATTGCCAGACCTTCCTCCACAGCGCCGCGGAGGAGGGTCCGGCTAGTCCACACAGCATTCCGGGATGGGAGAAAAATGTGCTCTGGTTTATTGGCACTTCTCAGTCACAATCGTCTGGGGCGGTTGCTAAGCGCCGTACCGATTCACGGTGCCTCTGCAAAATAGCCTCGGGAAGGAACTTGTTTTGGTGTACGTTCAAAAGTAGTTTTAGTCGTGCAACAGAAAACTCAGATTGGACAGACAGTCTAGCTAGCTGTCTGGATTTACCCTGCAGAGATCTGAGGAGCAGTTAACCATAGTCCTCAGAAATCGAACAGAGTTTAAAATGCCAACACAAAGAAAGCCCAAGGTAACCGGATATCCGGCCTAAATGAGTGAAATCCGGCAGAATTTCCGTCAGCAACGGAGCAATCCCACAAGTGGATCGTCGTGGATATAGACTACTCCCGTCATAATAAGCCTACTACGACCGCTAAAGGGCGCCGCCGCTATAAATGCACTAAATAAAACGTAAACAAAAGTGGTAATTGCTGCTTGAACAAGCGACTTGTGTGGTGGTTTTTCAGGTGAAATTGGTCACAAATTGAAATATCCAAAGTAACATTAACTCAAATTCTCATGTTGTTACCACATAAAAGTAATCTGTTAACAACACATTACCCCCTAGTCAGACTCACTGATGGCATGTTTTCTCTTCTTTTTTGGTTAATCATCACAGACTGACTTACTGACTAAACTCTAAAACAGTCACCTCTGGCTGCCTCTGGACTGGGAGGCTTTAAGGTGAGCTTCAGGATTAGCTTCAGGTGAGCAGGTGTTGAGCGCCCTCAGAAGTGTCTCTGTGCAGGTGTGTGTGTGTGTGTGTGTGTGTGTGTGTGTGTGTGTGTGTGTGTGTGTGTGTGTGTGTGTGTGTGTGTATCGCGGCAGGTCAGGACGAGGTGACGGCAGCAGCGCGGCTGTCTGCTGGGTAATCCTGTCCTTGGCAGCCGGAGAGGAGGACTCACTCCTTAAAACTGCTCACCCTGACTGCTTGAATTGATTACGGGGGCCAGACGTAGCTTGACTACTCAGGCCTACACACACACAAACTCTTACATATATACAGATATGCAATCACCCCCCACCCCCCATCCAGCGCCTTCTCCGCTTCTACCCCCAGTCAGGTGGGCGGGTCTGTGACCAGCGCCTTTGTTTGGCTGCAGGACCAGATGTCTGCTTGCCTGTGCTGGACTACCTGCACCCCAACACCCCCCTACCCCATGCACCCCAAAACTCCCCTCCCCCACTGCGTGTCTTGTGTGCCCTTGTATTGGTTATGTGCTTATATGTTGCTGAGGTGTTTTTTTCCTGTTCCCAAACTGTGCTCCTAGTGGGGGCATAGTCTGGGAGTTGCCTTTTTCTCCTCGTCTCTCCTCATGTCATGCTGTATTTTCTTTACCCCATGTATGTTTGTATGTACCTTGTAAAGCGCTTTGTTGGTTTTTTTTATCTGTGAAATGCACTCTATAAATAAAGTTGGATTGGATTGGATTGGATTGAAGAGACCTCTGCACCCAAGGGTTTCCTCTGCAGGGTGGGAGGGGTGCGAGGCAGAGGGACATTACAGTTTTTCAATACATATACTGCGTTAAAAGATACATCTGATAATAATAACACACGTCACTTTGAAGAGCAAAAGTTTGTGGTTTGGGTTAAAACACCGATCCCCTTAAGTAGTTCTCCCGGGAAACAAACCCGTTTCCTGGGTGTAAGTCTTGTGTTTTCCCAGGGAGACAAAGGTGCTTTTATACAGCAGCAGTCGAAGTGGTGCATACAGCAATAAACAGTCCTTCCAGAAAAATGCAGTTTTTGTGATTATTGTGGGCAGAAATGCTTGATTATGCGGCACGTTTTCTTAAACAATGCGATGGAATATGCAGGATATTTATGCAATTGTATGCGATGAAATTGCGGGAACTTGCAAAAACTGCGGTTTGATGAAAAAGAGAAAAAAAAGTGATTCCCCCCAACACCATGTTTGTTGCAGCTTTTCGATGATGCTCACGTTGCGTAATTACGTCACTTCATAACGTTCCCATGGCAACAGGGGAAAAGGGCTGCTCTTGTGTGAAGTAAACGCAACATTTTTCAACTTTCTGCTAAGATATATGTGACTTTTTTGCAACGAAAATGCGGGGATTATGAAATCATGCGAGCCCCCCATATTTTGCGCGGAAATCGGCAATTTATGAGGCGGAAGTGCAGCGTATTTGAAAAAAATGCGGCCCCCGCATCAACATGCGGACTTTGGCTGATTATGCATTGAATTATGCGATCGCATAATCGCATTTTTCTGGAGGGACTGAATAAATACGTGGAATTACAGTGCTTTACTTTTCGTAGCTGTATGTACGAATGGTTAGAGCTGGGCAATATATTGATATTATATCAATATCGTGATATGAGACTAGATATCGTCTTCGATTTTGGATATCGTAATATGGCAAGTGTTGTCTTTTCCTGGTTTTAAAGGCTGCATTACAGTAAAGTGATGAACTTTTCTGAACTTACCAGCCTGTTGTAACTGTTCTATTATTATATATCTGTCATTATATCCACATTACTGATGATTATTTATCAAAAATCTCATTGTGTAAATATTTTGTCAAAGCACCAATAGTCAACACTACAATATCGTTGCGGTATCGATATCGAGGTATTTGGTAAAAAATATCGGGATATTTGATTTTCTCCATATCGCCCAGCCCTACCAATGGATCTATTGAATATTAACTTCCATGCATCGTTGCTTTAGTTCAACCTTCGCAAGGACACATGACACATCAGCGCTGATGTTTTCTCATCACGAGTCACCAGAGCATCCTGACATGAATGATGACGTTCAGACTCAGATCACACACACACACACACACACACACAGACGTAGAGACACAAAGTCCAGCCGCAGCTCGTGGGGCTTCACAGAGCTCACAGTAAATGCCAGAACGATTGATCCCACACTTGAGTCCGGCTGAAATCGATAATCTTTGTTTTCTGCTCACAGCGTCGCCCCGCCGCTGCGAGCAGAAAGCCTCCGAAACCGCATTTCGGGTCGCCCGTCATGCTTCTGAAACCAAAACAAACGACTCCTGAGGCGTCGAGTTCACTGCCTCCGTGCAGGAACACACACACACACAGCTCTGTGATGGAAACTCTGAGAGCTAATTCTTACATTTTAATTTCATTTCATTTCTTCATTTTTATACTTTATTAATCCCGCAAGGGAAATTAAAAGGTTTTCACTCCGTTTGTTAGAATACCACATTACACACAGGCCTGAAATACACACACAAGCTCAGCACCTATACAGCACATGCACTAATGGAGAGCTGTCGGAGTGAGGGGGGCTGCAGCTGTAGATGGCCCCCCGAGCAGTTGGGGGGTTCGGTGCCTTGCTTAAGAGCACCTTGGCAGTTGCCCAGGAGGTGAGCTGGCGCCTCTCCAGCTACCAATCCAGGTTTTTTGGAAAATAGGTTCAAATGTTTTTTTTTTACTGCACTGGTAGATTTCTTCTCTTGCTTAAAGAAAATAAAAGACTTAAGGGGCTAAAGTGAAGTAAATTGACGACAAGAGTAAGAAAATAGAAGAGTGAGGCCATTATTTGCAGGGTATAGTGTTGATATACCCAACATGAGTGTCCCTTTTCAGCAACACTGTGCAGAATTGTGAAGGAAAAGTTTTGGAAGGCACCCAAAAACATGACTCCATCCACTTAAGACCTCTAAAAAAAAAAAAAAAAAAAGAAGCTAGTTAGTTAGTAGACCTTGAGTTGGGATTTTTTCACTCTTACCCAAAACTATGACTTCTCCACACATTTAGGTGTGGTCAGTTTTGGTTCGCATGTCTTCTCCGGACACGTCTCCTGCAGCCGTCCCTCAGACCTCCAGGCTGCAGCTTCACCTCAGATCGTTATTTTAAAAAGTCTTCCTCCTCCGGCAACCGTAAGTGGATTCTGAAGTCCAGATTCAAGCACACATCAAACACCTTTAAAAATGTATTTTGCATGGTTCTCACTAAACAGCTCTTTTTAATTGGCTACACACATAATCTTAGCTCCAAACTCTTTGGCTAAGCCTCACTTTTACCATCTTTACCTAGAGTTTAAGACTGGAGCATTTATTTTGACACGCAAACAAACACCTGGGTGCAGGTATTAGGTGTCCTTCCAGCCAATGAGAATTGAGAATTTTCAGCGCCATTGGTTTAAGAAACGTTAGAAACAACCTGATGCATTTCTTTTATACTTAAATTACAAGACATTTCCAACCTCACTATCTTCAGCATCAGCTGGTGAGAAGCTCCTCTGTCCTCTCTGTACCGTGTTGAATTGATTCGTGAATAAAAGGGCAGACTTAAATTGTTTGATAACCTTGTATAACCCAACATAACCTTAAAAGTGTCAGCCGCTCAAGTATAGAGGGACAGAATGAATGAATGAAATGATGAACGAGTCGGTGGAAAGACAATTAATCAATGAAAGAAGACGAGAGGAAGGTGAGTGAGTTAAATAAAAAATAAAAAACAGGAAAAAGACATGATGAGAAATGAAGTTTTCCAGTGTAGTGTGATTATTTAAAGCACAACTCATCACTTAAAGTCAACAATTATTCAAACGTTGTAAAACTCATTCAAATATACACATTTCTTGCAGCGTGAACTGATGAACAACTTGGCGAATGAATTATGAATGGAAAAACCTCAGCAGCATCCCGTCTCATTTACCTCTCCTCCCCTGGTTTCCTGCCAGTTCTCCCAGCATCCTCTCTGCACAGCTGATTAGAGGCCCCCTTCCTGTAACCGAGGACAAGACAAGGACAGCACCCTCTCCGCCTGCCAGGAAAGCTCTTAGATCCAGTCGCTGTGTCCGAGGCAGCTCGATGAAGACGGATGGTCTAATCCTGCGAGGCGAAAGGTGGGTTAAAATTGCGGCCTGTGACGACACAGGACCTCGTCTAATGAGATAATCACAAACCGCTGTCGTTTTTTAGCTGGGAGCAGCAAAGTCAGCATTGTTTAGTTTTATTTTGTAGGGCTGCCCCCTCTAATTGGTAATTTTGGCCTTAGTCGCCTAAGATCTCTTTACTCGATTAGTCCTTTTTTTTTTTTTGCTTTTTACTTGCTGAATGACTTTTTTTTTCTCCAAGAAACGTATGGGCACATCTCTGGTAAACGCAAGAAACACAAGTGGTGCTTTTGCATGACTCTTTGTGGAGAAGCTCAGTTTTACAGATCTGTCGATCAAATCGACAAATCGATTAGTTAAATAGATCTTTATTGTCATTGCATGTATTTACACGACGTAACTTTGTTGGAGCAATCCCATTTGCAGCATTAAAATGCTGGATAAAACGTAAATATATGCTCACTCACACCCACACACCTCACCCATGCCTATGATCACATACACATGATTACCCACACTATAAATAAATACTCTAGAAATACATATCTTACCCATGATATACATTATAGATAGACCATGATATAGTTGACAAAATTATTGAGTGTTTGTTGACTAATTTCTTCAGTCAAGGACAGCCCTACTATTTTCTTTTTTACTCCGAGAAGCTGCATGTTTGAGGTTTACTGTCTTAGAGGGATTGTTACACAGTGAAAATGTGCACATCCTGTAAAATGCTTGACTGCTAGCTTGCTGATACTGAAAACTAAAGTTTCCAAGTTATGAGCTGTTCTTCGGCCATCACATCTACTGATAATGTATCAGTGCCAAATCACTACAGACGTTATCTCATGCCACTTTTATATAGTGTCTAGACCGTAATCTTGCAGAGAGCCACATTCCCCCTTGAGTAAGCACTACGCAACTACGATCCATGGCAACCTGTGAGCCTATAGCCCAAACTCTGGGGAAGATGCCAAGTTAGCAACCTGCATTAATGGTACAGAGGGAGAGAGGAGTTAAGTGTATCATGGGAAACTACCCCGGCAGTATAAATACTATAGCAGCATAATTAAGGGCTGGTCCATGACAAGCCTGATCAAGCCCTAACTATAAGCTTTGTCAAAAAGTAAAGTTTTAAGAGAGGGTGTCTGCCTCCTGGACTGAAACTGGAAGAGTTCTACGGGACAGGAGCCCGATAGCTGAAGGCTTTGGGTCCCATTCTACTTTTGGAGACTATAGGGACCACAAGTTACCCTGCATTCTGGGAGTGCAGTGTTCTAGTTGGGTAACAGGCTACTGTGAGACATGACGCTGCCCGATGTTATTTACTGTGTGTAGAGTAAGACAGATGTGTCGGAGACAAAAATCCAAAGACAGATTCAAGAATGGATCAAACCTGAGTCCAGTATTTCAGACAACCTTTTCCAAATACGCAATGACTAAAGGGAATATCCTTTAAAGGGCATTTTAAATAGAAAACCAAGGGTGGAGCGTGCTCAGGGGTTAGAGTCCTATAGGCCAGGTGCCTCAAACCAAAAGCCTGATGGTATAAAAGCAGGTTTGGAATGCTTAGCCCATTTAATGTGTATATTTTACTTTTTCCTCCCATCTGACTAATTCTTCATCTTCATCATCATTTCTGGATGTGCATCTCCTCCCCTACTGGCTCTCAGTTTGGTGTTAAAAGGCCGATGTATCTACATATATGCATTTTTATCTTCGTACATTTGTATCACTCAGTCCCTTTTTCCTTTGCTTTTGTAAACTCTTGAGCTGCTGTACCGTGTACAGTTCCCCAGTGTGAGATCAGTTAAGTTTATCTTATAAACACCCGTCAATATCAGTGAAAAAGCACTATGTTATGGAGTACTCACTGCACCTGTGTTTGAATTGCTATATGTGATGTACAGCAACATCCCAAAACACTTTGCACTTTTTAGCTCATATGACAACCTAGTGAGAGGTTATTTTCTGAACAACATGAATGTACAACAAAACATGAAGCGCAGCAACCGACCTCTGCAACTTTGTAATGTTTTAAAGTTTATTTTAAGACGGTAATTTATTAGTGTTTTTAAAAAAATAAATAAAAAAAAACTCTGGAAAAGACAAAACCACAACTACTTCAACTATTGTCTGTAAGGGGACATTTGTCTCGCAGCCTTGTAAAGTTTGTAATTTGGGTGAATTGACCTTTGAAGCAGATCTACAAACTTGTCTTCATTGACATGATAGGTGAAATGTAAAAGTGGGTGGAATTAACTAAAGTGCAAACACCTGCCCAGGTTGTCAGAGGGCACTCTGACATCACAACCTGATGCCAATTACTTCATCAGTGTGAGACATAATTGGTTGACTCAGGTACCAACACTTTAAAAAGGGCCACTGACTTTGCAGCAGTCATTAAGCTGAAACAACAGTTTCAGATTTTGTTGGTTCACTGCTAGCACGTCTTGCAGGCTGTTGGGCTTTGTCTATAACACAGAAATGTCCTCTGGGTTCTGTGTGAGGTAGGATTACTTTCTTAATTTCAGCAGCTGTTTTATTGTGCTAACCTTGTTTTGTTCATCTTATCTTCTGTTTTTCAGAGTGCTTGTGCTTTCACTTGTGACTTTTGGGCAGCAAGCAAAGGGTAAGACTTCATGCTCCAGAAACGGAACATTTAGTAACTTGTTTACGAGACTGACCTTTTTGTTCTTTCTAGCTCTCAGCTACAGAAGTGGAGGCTTCAACGACGTTACACCTCACTTTGATTTTCAAAGAAGATTCAACCCTGCTTCATCTGAGAACTTGGAGCCAGCGGCTGCACCGAGTGCAGCAGGTTCTAGTGGTTCTTACGGTTGGCAAATGGATGGCTACAGTCAAGAGGGAAGTGTTTCTAGTTACGGGCCTGGCCATCCAGTCCTTCAAGAACCCAGACAAAACCCCCAGCAGCCACCTCAAACTAACCCTAATACAGGATTCCTTTCAAGTAATGGCATTAAGATGGATTCTATTCCCCAACATGAGTCCACTTGGTGGTCCAGAACCCAGCAGCACGCTTACCCAGCTAAACTCCAGAAACTAGGATACCCAGCCAGGTCCCAGCAGCACACTGGCCCAGCCGGGTCCCAGCAGAACGCCTACATAGACTATCCTTCCAATCCCGTGGAGCCCTCTCGCCCATCCAATCCCGTGGAGCCCTCTCGCCCATCCAAGCCCAAGCGGCCTTCTCACCCATTGAAGTCTCAGAAACCAGGCTACCTATCCAAGCCCCAGTCCACTTGGTGGTCCAAAACCCAGCAGCATGCTTACCCAGCTAAACTCCAGAAACTAGGATACCCAGCCAGGTCCCAGCAGCACACCGGCCCAGCCGGGTCCCAGCAGCACGCCTACCTGGGCTATCCTTCCAAGCCCCTGCAGTCTGCTGTCCCAGTCAGGCCCCAGCAGCCCACCAAGCTCCAGAAAGGGGTGACTCAAACCAAAGTTGGCATGTGGGACCTTTTTGGTGGAGGTATTTTTGATTCCAAGCCCACGGATACAAAACTTCAAAATATTGCATCAAGTTATGAAATTATGAGGGACTCCACTTGGCAAGCTAAGCACCAGCAGCCCATCTACCTGACCAAGCACCAGCCACAATCTATTATTGCTTCAAGTCACGCAATTGAGATGCATTCTGGTCCCCAGTCTCAGTCCACTAAATCCCAGCAACCCGCCTACCTGACCAAGCACCAGCCACATTCTGTTATTGCTTCAAGTCATGCAATTGAGATGCATTCTGGTCCCCAGTCTCAGTCCACTAAATCCCAGCAGCCCGCCTACCAGACAAAGTCTCAGCAAAAAATCACCCAACACAAAGCTGGCATAATGTCAGATTTTACTCCTCTTCAGGGAGGTGGTATTTTTGTCTTTGAGCCCACTCACTCAAACCCACAAGTACTTCTTCATCCTAGAAGTTCAAGACCAATTCCAATGGCATCATCGGACCATCCCAGGTGGCAGCAGCAACAGGTGCCAGTGTCCAACAGACATGGTTGACCTTTCATGTAGGTATCCTAACTAATGTAATGTAGACAATGTTATGCTGAAGTGAGGTTGAAGAAACTTATTTCTTATGAAAATGCATTGGAAACTTGCTTAATGGTCTTTCTGTTCTCAGGTTCCTGACCTTTCTGAAAGCAGTCTGCTCTTGCATAAACTGTTTTTGAGACCTTCAATAAAATACTTGGAACTGCACTCCCTGCCTATGGGTGTCATTTAGTTCTGTGAGTGACAGGTGCACAGTATCCTGACAGATGATATTGCGTGTCTTAAATGCTGTACTCCAAAGATTGGATGTAATGAACTATGGGTTTCTTTTTGAGGCGGTTGGTCTGTGTGCAGAAACCAATGACTAAGTTAAATGAGAAACTTCAACTGATGTCTTCTACATCAAATGTGTTGCAGTGTCTGGCTTGCAGTAAAGAGAAAATGTAACATGAAAGGAAACAAGACTTGAAGACCAGAGGGATATTTACATAGTGAAAATGTACATATGAAATGCTTGAATATTGACGTTGCTTTAAATTTTAGTTGTGCGCTGTTTCAAAGGGGTTGTCGGCAATCCCTTTCACTACGGTGTTAGGAGTTTCATTTCTACTTACAATTTATTTGGTGCTGAATCAAAGTGTCTTATGGCCCTTAAGTGTCTAGACTCTACTCTTGGAGACCCACATTCCCCCATGACCAAGCACTCGATTGCTGAAAGGGGGGAAAAACTCTCCTTAATGGAAAGAAACCTGGAACAGAATCAGGCTGTAGGTGAGTGACCATCTGCTGGTTGAGTAGAGACCCAGACCACTATAAATAAGGGTTATGGCAAATAGCAGGGCATCTAGAAGAGCCACGACGAGTGCAACCATGATGCATGGCAACCTGTGAGACAAAAGCACAAACTTATGAAGATGCCAAGTTAATATGCATTAAGGGGGCAACAATACGTACAGAGGGAGAGGAGTGTAGGTCATTGGAAACGACCCCAGTAGTCCAAGACTTACGCAGTATAACTAAGGGTGGTCCAGCCGTAACAAGCTTTATCAAAGTATTTAAGCCTACTCTGAAAAGTGTCTGCCTCCTGGACCAGAACTGGAAGAGTTCCACAGGAGATTAGCCTTCAGCTGTCTGCTGAAAACTCCTCTTTGATAGATCTTGTAGTTGGGGCTGGCTCAGGTTTGCCTTGGACCAGCCTTAAGTTATGTCGCTATAGGTTAAAGCTTGATTTATGGTTGTGAGGAGGCTCCACGCAGAGCTTTTGCTGTATAGCCTGTATAAGTGGCCTGAAGTTTATACTTGAGTTAGTGTGTGTGCATTGATCTCTTTAAGAGGATAGCAGGGCCTGCGTGTGTATGCGTGGTAGAGTGAGAGAGTGATGGCGATTAGCTTCGGAGCAAGTGCCGACTCTAGAGTCATAGCGGGAGAAACCGTGTCACTCCTGTGCTTTCTGACCACGATGGGAAATGTGTAGCAGGAAAAGTTAACCCTCTCCTTGATATCATGTTTATGGAGAAGGAGAACCAGGATTTGAGTAGTGGAAAATGCAACGCTTCCAAGCCACAGCCGAGCGACGTGAGTCGCAGCAACCTGTAGTTACATTTTCCGAGAGGTGCACGTGAGGCTACGGCGTAGGTGTGTGTCTCCGGGTACCTACGTACGTGGCCACGGCGTAGATTTTACGCAGAAGTAAAAATCACGCTTTAGTCTGCCAATCACACACTGAGCACCACTCTCCTATCTATCTCTCTTCCTCTCCATCTGTGCATTCACCCAAACTTTTTCTGCAGGGCCCCGCTTTTGTAAATGCATTTTTGCACTGGAGTCCTTGTGCTCTCTCGCCTCGCAGATTTCCTTGGATTGTGGTGGCACCCGGATCGTGGTTGCAGCTGCTGCTGTGGTCCGGATCGATGTTCTGCACTGCTACTATCATGATCTTTAGCTTTACTGTTACTATAATTGTCAGTGCTATAATTATTAGGAGTCATATTTCTGTATCTCTCTCTCATCCTCCAATCAGTCGTGTCAGATGGCCGCCGACCTAGATCCAGGTTCTGTCCGAGACTTCTGCCTGTCAAAGTTTTTTTGGAAGGTGTGGATCTGGATCAAGTCGTTTCATAAATCAGTGTATCTATCGTCTAATTTTCAATGTTGCCTTCATCAGGATGGTGTCTGAGGCTGTTTTCAGTAGTGGTTAAAGAAGTATTCAGATAATTTACTGAAGTAAAAGTAGCAATACCACACTATAATACAAATACACTCAGTTACAAGTCAAAGTCCTAAAGTAACCATTTAATAATGGTTAAAAGTATTACCAGAAATATTTTCTGAGGCGAGCGGTTTTGTTTTGGTGATCTGAGATTAATTTGTTACACATTCTGTTTCTAAAAGCCAAGAATGAACTTCCATTTTTAAACTGTGTTGATGGGACGTCTCCTGATGTCCTCACTAGAGGGCGTCGCACAACAGCCAGAGAGTAAACTCCATTTCTTTAACTGGACTGTAAAAACCTTTTCTCTTTTTGTCTCGGCCACTGAAGGCACGTTTCTAAGTGTCTGCGGTTAGAAAGTTTTAATATCTTAACTACCTTTTTCAACTCTCTTCAACTGAAAGTTTATTGATATTTTCTTACTCCTCGTCTCTCTCTCATATCTATCCCTAAACCTCCTCTGCCTTTGTCTCTCTTTATCCAGCGGGTTGTGAGATCGGTCCACCGCTTCTGTCTCACATCTACACACTGAAGACGTAGTTAGTAAACACACATGTCAGCTATAAAACCAAAGGAAAATAGATTTTTGCTTAAAGCATGCATGAAAAACAATGTCTGCGTCAGACTGTAACATATCTGTCATTCCCTCTATTCTCTCGAGGCCGTGTTCACACTGGAACTAGAGCAAGTTAAGAGCTTGATAATGACAACTGCAAAGCAAACTTTTATTTGTAAGTCACAGACAATCAGTTTGAACTCAAATTCATCCCTGGAGCCTCAGCAGGTTTTATCACCCGCTGCCTTCGTCTAGACTCAAATCTGCTTCTTGACCTTCGTGGTGCGTCTTTCTTTTGTCTGTCTCCCACATCCATTGTCACGTCCACTCTTTAATGAATGCTATAAATGTCATCAGCTTTAAATTGAATTATAAAGGGTCATCTCCAGAAACAGTTTGAGCCTCCTGCGGCAACTCGGATTCAATCATTTCATGGAGAACGATGAAGAAAAAAACAACACAATATGAAAAGTAGTTACGTTGCTAAAGCTTCTTGATATATACGATCTGAAATCAACTGAATTATTGTCTTTATTGTTTTTCAGGAAAATCCTGCCTGTCTCTACTCTGCTACCTGTTCTGATCACCTGTTGCCAAAGTCCTGTTTGGCCTGACTGTCTGCACGCTGCCACCTGTAAGTCTGTTTATTTGCCCTTTGAACTCAGTAAAATGCCTTTTTCCTACCAGCAGGCTCTATGTTTGTGAATTTAGGTTCTCATTTCTGTTTCCAGTGAAGTAAACTTCAACACAAATTTTTCCCATGGTACGGAAGCCAATTTAAAAAAGGCATTAACCATTTTCACCAGGTTTACACCAAGTCATTTTCACCAGGTTTACAGAGTATGAGGTTAACCAGCTTTGGAATAGATCTGCTGGAAGCAAACCTCACAAACAGCTTTGTGTCAAGGTTCTTTATTTGTCATGTGCACAACAAAAAGTAGTCCTTGGCAATGAGAAATGTAGGCTTCAGGCATCTCCAACAATGCTCATTAAATAACAATGAAAAACACACACACACAAGTCAAAGCAAAATCTGAGTCTAAGACAAAAGAAAAAATAGTACAAGTTAGGGCCAAAATATAAACAAAAATATGATATCATGATATAATAAATTTGTGTAGACAGTGTTGCAAATGAATAAGACTGAATGTAAAAAAGAAATGTAATATTGTATATATACATAATGAGAAGTAAACGTATAGAAAAATAGGGTCCAGGTTGAAAAAACCCAAAGTTACCCTTTTAACAATTGGATGCAACAATGTGATTGGCTCACGTAGATCATGGCGAAATCGGATAGGTTTAATTAAAAAGAGTGAGCGCCCAGAGTCAGCTGATTATGTTGGGAAAGAGAGAGAGAGAGAGAGAGCAGGAGGAGAATGAAGAAGTGTAGAAGTCTTCCTGAATGAACTTACGCTGAGCTTCATTAGGAAAAGTCATGAAAAAGTCGAGATATGCGAATACCAGACACCCGCACGTTCACGCAATCTGAGAAGCAGAAAGACAAATATCAGACAGGAGACGGTGAGACTTGAGTTACTAACCAGCTGAGTAACCATGGGGGCTGCCATAGCAACCAGGTTCCCTTTTCTATTCGATAGAGCATGGTTGTGGTGGATGGTGGGAGTTATCAGCGCTGCTGGAATGCAACTTTGACCAACGACAATGCATTTCTCAAGCTAGATCTCATGTAAACTGCAGGTATGTACACCATTACACCATGACATGCATGTGCACACAAAGGAACCACTTCAATCGTATCTTACGTGGGCTGTTAGGCTTTTATTCAAACATTCAAACTAACCTTTCAGTCATATTTTGCTTTCCAGGCGTACTCGCTCCTAACTGTGTTGACCTTTGACCCCGATCTGCGATGCCTGGCTCAACGTGTCTCCCTGCAAAATGTCACACTCTTTGACATATTGAGACTATATGAAGAGAGCTCAGGCTCGGTGCATGAAAAGGTTGGATGTCATATTTATAGGCTGACTTAAAAGAAGAGCCCGGAGCATTGTGTGCACTCAAAGTGGCTCAGGTTTGGATGCCACACATGACTCATGTTGCTTATTTACAGAGGTGTAGAGCTAACTCTTGGACACAAGTCTGATTTAAAGAATAATCTAGATTTTTCTGAAAACGAACAAGTATTGTGTGTATCAAAGTATGCTTTATTTTCTTCCTCTGAGGCTACAGCTACACTAGTCTATATCCATAACGTTCTACTTCCGTGATTGCTCCGGATTTCTGAGGACTATGGTCAACTGCTCCTCAGATCTCTGCCGGGTAAATCCAGACAGCTAGCTAGACTATCTGTCCAATCTGAGCTTTCTGTTGCATGACTAAAACAACTTTTGAACGTACACACGTTCCACCAAAACAAGTTCCTTCCCGAGGCTGTTTTGCAGCGGCACCGCGGCTCCGTCTTGCGCTTAGCACCCGCCCAAAATGACTGTGATTGGTTTAAAGAAATGCCAATAAACCAGAGTACGTTTTTCTCCCATCCCAGAATGCTGTGTGGACTCACCAGACCCTCCTCTACAGCGCTGTGGAGGAAGGTTCTGGCAATGTGAGACTACATCTACACTAACGTTACTACATTTTGGTTTAAAAACGAATATCTTTTGCTACGTTTTTACGCCTTGCATCCAGAGTACTCCGGTGTTTCCGAGCCCCTAAAAAGGCGAAATTTGGAAACACTGCCGCCCCCGTCTTAATGGACTTGATTTGTGTTCTGTGTTGGCAAAAGGGGGAACGTACGATCACTTATCTTGCTTCCCAAAACCTTCCTGTCTTTCTCTGTGTTCATGTAACAAAACAAATTAAAGTAAAACTAGATCTTTTACCTATCTATATATTTTAAAACTCCTCAGTTTTTTTCTGGTGCACTCGGCCCACTCATGTTGCCTAATAAACTGCCCTGCCCACACCATCACTAATAGACCGGACATATGTGGCTCCATGGTGTTTGAACATCGAGTCGGCAGACTATAATGGATGTGAGTTATGATCTGTGGGGCCTGCAGACTGATTATCCAAGAATAGACTTTGGCAGTCTCTCTGTAAGGATACACAGGAGGTTTCAGATAGACAAGCGCTCTCAATCAACAGACGCATTACATCATTTGTCTTTGTCTGTATTTGGTTTTCGTCGATATGAAATGAATGATCTACTTGTTTATGAATTCATTTTGGAGATGATTATGTTCAAGGTAACTAATTTAACCATGTGTTACACAGTCAGCATGAATTTGGGGATTTATGAGACCAAACAAGTAGGTTAACATTGAGCTAAATTTGGTTGTCTTGTCAATTCCGTTCCGTAATACAGTAATCAACCAAATGAAGTCCAGTTTAACCTCGACATCAAGACATCTTTTGACCTTAAGTTTATCAAATCACAAAATCTTGGGAGACTGGGCTTGTTTGTCATTATTTAAAAAGAGGTACAGTATGAATTTTCTCATGATAGTGCATGCTGTTCAACAGCTTATTGCAAATAAGCGGGGGAGAACCAGAGGTGATGAGTGTCTGCGCTAACTGCTCTTTGATTACAACACGGAGCCTGAGCTTCAAACACACCCAGCAGGCCTCAAGGTATCACAGAAACCCAATAAATATGTTCTCTAGCAAATCGTAACAACTTTAAATTACTCTTATTTTCATAAATAGGTCTATTGATTTGTTTATAAAGGAAAACGCAGTGGAAACTAAATATTTTAAGGTAGAAATCTCTGCAGCGGGTGAAGTAATTGTTTAGTCATTAGTATTGATCTCCATCTCTCGTCAACACCAAGCAAATGTAAAATATCGCACAAAATATTTTACTGCTAAGGGACTAAATAATGTACACCCTAGGGCTGTGATAATTAATCAATTTTTAATTGCCATGTCGATTTTGTCTCCTAACAATCACAAAAACAATGAAATTGAGAAAAACGATTATTTTTCACATTACTTTTTGCAAGTAAACCCTTGTTTTGTCACTGTTGATTTGTTTAACTGTTTTTGAAGTTCAGTAAATGCAAACTTTCTTTATTTTCTTTCCTAACAATAAGTAATCGTGTTAAGCAATCATGATATTGTATATAATATATTCAATATTGACCAAAATAATTGTGATTATGACTTTTTTTCCATAATTGAGCCCCAGTACATCCTTAGTTTTCTTTTGAAACTTTCTTGTACATTCGACAGCTGTAGTAGACAGTTTAAATTGTTTGCTAAAAATATAAAAAAGTACACATGAGCTACAGTGGGATAAAACTATAATGCCTGAGGCAGCTCAAAGGCTAAAGCGTGAACCTGCCGTGACATTTCCTCTCCACCTCGTCTCTGTGCATGCTGTAGTTCACGTAGCAGTGGACTCCACGGCGTTACGTAACCAACACTGTCAAACATGAGACTGGACAGGAGGATAGTGACAGGGTGGTGGTGGTGGTGGGGTCATCTGAGTGTGAAGTAAATAATAATTTACAAAGTGTTGAACTTTGAAATTGAAATTGGGTGCTGGTTGCAGCTAAATGGAGAAGAATGTCCATCTGAAAGAAACTGTGAGAATAATGCAGCTACAGTGACTGGCTGTCATATAGCCATTTAGACCGAAGCATCATTTTTATGGTTATATTATACATTTCATTTATTTTATTAATGTGACTAATTAATAAATCAATTTCAGTATTGCCTCAAAACTCCAGTATTTGTTTGGGTTATATAGATAGATAGATAGATAGATAGATAGATAGATAGATAGATAGATAAATAGTGATGGGTGGATGGACACAATAGATAGATAGATAGATAGATAGATAGATAGATAGATAGATAGATAGATAGATAGATAGTGATGGGTGGATGGATACAATAGATAGATAGATAGATAGATAGATAGATAGATAGATAGATAGATAGTGATGGGTGGATGGATACAATAGATAGATAGATAGTGATGGGTGGATAGATACAATAGATAGATAGATAGATAGATAGATAGATAGATAGATAGTGATGGATGGATGGATAGATAGATAGATGGATACAGTAGATAGATGGATACAGTAGATAGATAGATAGATAGATAGATAGATAGATAGATAGATTGATTGATTGATTGATTGATTGATTGATTGATTGATTGATTGATTGATTGATTGATTGATGGGTGGATGGATGGATGGATGGATAGATAGATAGATGGATGGATACAATAGATAGATAGATGGATAGATGGATGGATGGATGGATGGATGGATGGATGGATGGATACAGTAGATAGATATAGATAGATGGATGGATGGATGGATGGATGGATACAGTAGATAGATAGATAGATAGATAGATAGATAGATAGATAGATAGATAGATAGATAGATAGATAGATAAAAAGATCATACCAGACAAAGTGAGGCTGTAGCAACAAAAGTCCTAAGTGTAATACATTAAACATGGTTTATCAAGAGTTAACAGTTTAGTTTGCTTATTAATTAAACGTTTTGTTTGTAAGAGCTATGTTTTATTTATCTTAAGGAATCTTTTCATTTGTATATTAATGAGAAATCTGAAAATCTCCACCTAGCTAACTTAGTCCTGCTTAATCGTTGTCACATAGCAACCACAGACAGTATGTTATCCCATAGACTGTAGGCTATATTAATATTAACAGTCTATGGTTTATCCCATAGATTGTAGGCTATATTAATATTAACAGTCTATGGTTTACCCCCTGGGCTGGAACTACTTTTGTTGGCGGAGGATTAGTATTTCATAGTAATTAGTCCACTGGAATTCACATACTGTCGAAATTATGAAGTCAGAGTGTGTTTGCTTGTTTTTTACCAGAGCTCAAATTGATTCAGCACTTTTGTATCTCCTCTTGTCTCCAGGTTTAACCTTATATACTGTCTATGGGTTTAACAGGCGCAGTTTGACAGGCAGCTGCACGCGACCTTGATTTCTGACGGAGGGGGGGGGGGGCGTGGCCGGCGGCCGGCGGAAGGGATAAATGTCGGTGACACAACAGCTCGTCCCCCGCGCTCTCTTCTCCCCCCTGAGGACAGACCGACCGACCGAGGTACCTGCACAACCGGTAGGCCTCCATTTAAACTACTCCTCTTTTAGTTGGACACTTTGACAAAGTTTGAAAGCTTTTGAATTGTGAGAGTTAGCTAGTTCTGATTTTTATGCTACAAAATGTCAAAAAACTAACTTTTTTTGGGATCCCATTTTATAATTCCTTTTGTTTTGGTCAAACGTTCTTGAAATGTTTAGGTCGCTTAAAAAGTTTGTTCAAATTCCAAATTGCTTGCTTAGGTGCAGTATAGTTCTGCAGTTTTTATGCATTCTTATTCAATTTATTATTATTTTTTTTATTCAAGTATACATTTGAGTATTTTGTTCTCTGGATTCCTTATTGCAGCTACATTTCTTTTGCATGGTGCCCTGTTTTGTATTGTTTTTGGATAAAGTATGTATTAAAAGTGTATTAAATCTGTTCCCTTTCCAGCGAGGACTAGACCATATCAGACACAATGGTGAAGATTGGAATCAACGGGTGAGTTGGTGCTTTTTATTTAGATTTTAGTCAGAAAAAGGCTCATCTTTTACAACCTTTTGTAATCTTTATGGTGCATAACAATCACTGATTCTCTAAAGCTCTCCAAAGGGCAGTAGATTGTATGTGGCATTTGAAAACTTTAAATGGGATGGTGATGGGAAGCAGATCTGTAAGGAGGAGTCACAAGGTGGCATTTATTAACAAAAAATATGATTTGAAACGGGCAAAACACAAAGCTTGGGAGGGATGACAAAAACAACTTACAATAGAAGAAAAGAGAACAACCCCCCCCCCCCCTGCTCCTAATATTACCTTTTCTTGGTGGGAGTATTTAATGTGTGGCAATGATCTTTTAGGCAGCTGCAGGTAAAAAAAAAGTGTCCATCCTCTTCCATGCTTCCTTGTCTAAAGACACGTGACTTGCCATGATATAAGATGTGAGGGGGGGGGACCGTTCAGGAGGAGGATTATTATAGAAAGATCCTCTCCCATTTGTCTCTCCAAGTTGCAGATTCAAAGTAGCCTACATTTCATTTATGATTGATGGAAACCCTGACATTTCCATAAACCGCTCCATACAGTTTTACTGCCACATCTTGCCCAATGAATGGGAGACGTGCTAACATTTTAACTGGCCACACGGGGGTAGAGCATGCCATTTTCGGATATTTTGTAACGTGAATGCTTATTAATCGAGAAAGTAATCCGTGAATTATGAATTAAGGAAAACAATCGTTAGTTGCAGCCCTACGTTACATGCTGAACAACAGTACAGTGTTACAACTTCAAAACCATAAGTGGAAATGATGTATTAAATTAACAAAAGTATATAAAAGTAAAATACAAGGTCTCTCTAAATGAAGACCCTGAACTCCAAATTGCTCCTGATATCTGTGCTTGTGGGGAATAAAATGTCACTTTGGATAAAAGCATCTACCAAATGAATGTAATGCTACATAACATAAAATACATTCATGTTAATTATCTGACAATCCCCTCCACAATATTCCTTAAAAAATAACATTTATTGCCATTTTTATTTGAGACCCTTTCCTTGTCTAAATGCTGTTGGTGATGGGACAGGACTCTGGACAGGACCCGTCTATTCTCTGGTTATTTATAGTCGGTGGTGTTGTGGTGTCACGGTTGGCGTCCCCTCTTCTTCCACACCCTTCAGACCGCTCCAATCCCATCTCTTGTCTGTGTCGCTGCTCTCCTCAGCTGTCACATTCCTTTTCATTCTCCCCTCGTCTATTTTTAACCCTCTAACCTTTCCGCTGAAGTTCAGCTATCATCCGGCCGGCGATTTGTAGAAGCTGCTCAGACTTTGGAGATCACCAGTGAAACCTTTTTCTCCCTCGGTGAAGCAGCTGCTGTCCAGCTGCAGGGAGATTTGGCTCCTTGATTCGGGCCTCGTGCCAACACCAACACTGAGCCTCAGGAACAAAAGATGGGCTCTTGTCCATTTTGGCCCACTGGCTGCTTGGTGGCTTCCCAAAATTAACAGAGTGGAACTCTAGTGTCCACTGACACCGTTCCTTCATGTCTGTTCTTCCTGTAATGGAAGGCAGAAAAGTTTGAGGTTTTAATGACTAAATTGTTTGCATGTTCTCCCAGTAATCGCCTGGTATTTCCTCCCACTGCAAAGACATGCAAGTAAGTTATTAGAAATACTGCTGCTGCTTCAGCTCTTGAGCAAGGCAGAACAGGAATATAAATAGTAAACATGGTTCAAATACAGAGGAATAGTTTCTCTATGGGGATTTAAAGTAGAAATAACTGCAAGAGTGCAAACCTCTCTCTCTAACTGCATGTCAATCACTGTACACATTAATTCTCCCTTGTGGGGGGAGGGGCTTAGGAGAGCATTTTGGGCTTTAGTGGAAAGGGGGGAGGGACTGAGAAGTTGTCGATGTTCACATTTTTTGGCTAAGTCCTGGATCTTCGCTATCCTACCTACAGCACCTTTTTAAATAAGGGTTTTGTTTTATATTTTATCTTTTTTTTTATCTGCAGTAAAGTTTTTTTTCAACTTTTTCCCCTGCAAACTTGGACAGTTGAGCTACGTATACAAGGATCTGCAGACCAGACTACAATCTGCAGCGTTGCTCTCATAGACTGTTTTCCATTTGTGGGCACTCTGCTCAATATTTATTTATTACCTATAGGGCTGGGCGATATTGCCCAAACCTTTTTATCCGGATATAGGTCATTTCATATCTCTATAACAATAAATATCATGATTATGATGATGATGATAGCATTTTTTCTGGTAATTGAATGAATAGTCTATATAAAAAATAACCTCATGGTAAAGCCTATTTTTGTATCCTCCTGTGTGAAAATAATAATAGACTTGACAAAAGTATTGAGCATTTTTTTTCATTTTTATTAAGAACTTTATTGTAAGATGAACATACCGTACAAGGATCTGAACGTGTCGTCCAAATGACGTTAATATTGCTGCAGTTCGGCCACAGTTTATTTATTTATTTTTTTTTTTTCAACATCACTATTGAAACGAATAGAAAAATAAAGTCTACAATAGACTTTTTTTTTTTATCGTTTTTGATGTCCCATCTGCCAGCCGTTATCAGAACTAGACATCACATAGTTTTTCAGAGCGGAGTGCAAGGCGGTTTCACCGTACCTCGTGCGGTTTCCTATATATCAGTTTTTTACTATATGACCGCATCAGTAGAAGTATTAAACAGGGATGAGATTGTTTATGTATCCCATTATGAGGGGTTAGCAGTTGAGACAGCACATCAGTCTTATAATGTGCACATAAAGGCTACCAAAGATTGCATGACCCAACATTTCAAATGGAATTGTAGCAATGACCTTCCACAATCTGTGACAACTCTGTTACCAAAAGACTTCCTGGTGCGCTGTGGCCTTTCTTTAGATAGATGGATGGGGGGTCTTTTGGCGTGCAGAGTGTGTGATTGTCTGGGTGACAGGGCTCAAACTGTCCCATGACACCTTACAGTCAGGATGTAACGTGACTCCTGGAGACATGTTATGTTACATAACAGGACTTGGACAGTGCTGAACATGTGAAGCAGAGTGTACAGTACACCAAACCAAACTGGCTGCACTTTTTTTTTCTTTTCTTTTTTTGAACAAAAGGCGCTAACGTTGCTCAAAGTGTTGACATGTGAAAGCCTCCGACATACATTTTAGATGAAATGTGATGAGCATATATCCAGTTTTTCCCCATCCCAGTTTGCTCAGTGATGTTAAATTGTATGTAGTGGTTGAGTTTTCTACCCGGTTAGTTATTGTGAACAAAAATTGTGATTGGGTCTATATGGTGTTTTTGGTTGTGCTGGCACAATTACTTCTGCCGGGAGTGGAGTTGCAGGCTTGTTCTTAGAATTTCCTAATCAACGAGTCGGCTGACACAATCTTGGCTTTCTCTGAATAAATGCACACATGTTCTGTCTAGTGTTGACTGCGGTTAGTTCCTGCCTGGTTCAGTGTGTAGTTTCACTAAAGCAAAGCCTGCATGACTGCAGCAGCCTCGTCCGTGCTCTGATAAAGGTCAAACCGTATGTTCCTATCAGAGTTACATTATTTCTCTTGTATGGACAAACTGTGCAAACATTCAAATTTCACAAGCGAAACGTTACTTATGTAGCAACTCTGCTCTCTGTACTCTCTGTAAAACGTTTTTTATTATTCATTTATTTACATAAAACTTACGAGCAGGAACAGCGAAAGCTTTGTCAGTCAGACCATTACAAAAAAGCAAACCCAAATTAGCTTTTTGGATCATTGGGTTACCAAAGAGGTGGTTTGAATTCTAACCTAAAGTCAGATGGAGGTTGTGTGTTCAGCCTTCAGCCAACGCATTAATCTTCCTCAGGCTCTCTCAGACAGTGCCATTTATCCCACATCGTTTTAGAAGTAGACCTGAGTGGAGTTTGATGGCTCTCTTGCAGTACATTTCTATTTTCCTGTGGTTGATGTGTGACTATAAGTCAATCTGTGTCTGGGACCTAACTTTGCCTCATGTCTGCTCCTCCACCTCTCTCTTTCTCCAAGTTAAAATAAAGGATGTAGGAGATTTCTACTCCTCACACGTCCTACCCGTGTCTCCTTCTCCCAGTGAAGTGGTTAATATGGGTTTGCTCCGGTTTCAGGCCCCTCGCCGTTTTGACCTGCTGTGACGGCAGCCATATTAGGCGTAAACAGGCTTTCGGCTGCCAGTGCCAGCCATTGTTATCTTCAGTCAAGGTTGGCAGGCCTTGTATGGCGCTGCTGTCTCCTCCGCTGTGACTCACATTTTTGTTTGGCTTTCAGTGCCACCTGCAGGTCAGAGAGGGGGAAACATGGTGTGAGGTGGGTGAAGCAGTCTTGCTCATAAAGCTGCTCTAAAATAAAGTATTTTTTTTTTATTATTCAGTTTGGACAAGTAAAGAGCTTAGAGCAAGAGACCTAAGGAATGTTCAGACTTTACAGGACAGGCCAAGCATCTCTAAAGGGTTTTCTCTTAAGAGAGATGCAAAACTACCTCAAAGGGATACAAAGAGATGCCAAATGACCACAGAGACCCAAAACAACCCCAAAGAAATCGAAAAATGACCAAAAAGAGACACAACATGACTACAAAGGGAACGAAACCCACAAAGACATACAAAGTGTATGGGGGGAAATGTGACATTTTCCCCACCAAACACGCACACTGAAGTCTTCCACAAAGCCAGGGAAAACCCTATCGTTCTCCATGCTGACTGCATCCTTCTGCATTTCAGATTTGGGCGTATCGGCCGTCTGGTGACCCGTGCCGCCGCCGCAGGAGGCAAGGTGGAGGTGGTGGCCATCAACGACCCCTTCATCGATCTGGACTACATGGTGAGAGGACTTCCTGCGCTCCATTTTTTTTCTGTAAACGGTTTTCCATATGGTTCATAATTCCAAAGTCCGTTCTGGGGAAAGGTATATATCTTAGTGAAATATGGGAAAGCCCAATCTTGTAAGCCAAGGTTGAGAGGCGGGCAAGCTTAGTACGGTTAGTCTGCAAAATCATCTTTGGGTTATACGATACAATACAACTTTTATTGTCAGCCAGGGCTGAAATTCTTTTTGCATCTCTGAGTAGCTCATATATATATATATATATATATATATATATATATATATATATATATAATATATATATATATATATATATATATATATATATATATATATATATATATATATATATATATATATATATAAAAAAAAAAAAAAAAAAAAAGAGGACATAGACACCAAAGGACATACATGAAACCTTACCACAAATGACCGAAACACCAAAGTAAAGAAACAAAGCATAAATGTATAACAACCGAAAATGACATGAACCTACACACAGACAAGGTCTTGGAGATTTGTAACCCTAAATATTGCATTTAATGTAGCTGATGTAACAGTAGAAGAGATTGATGTACGAAAGAGTCTGTTGCAATTAAAAGCATGAACTCTAAAGCGTCTGTTTGAAGGCAGAAGCTGATATTCTCTGTGCAAAACATGTGAGGAGTCACAGGGGTTTTAAAGCATTTAGCGGAGGCAGAGAGTGAATATACAGGTTTGGAGTTGTTGATTTGTTGCAGCTACACCATGATTTTTATTTTTGTATTTCTTATTTAATTCTAATAGAGCTTTTAATGTGAGATGCAGGAGTTACTTGTGTTTTTCTGGTTTTTTTTTTTTTTTTTTTTAAATGTTCCTCTCATGCTGTCTTCCCCTCCTGCAGGTCTACATGTTCAAATACGACTCCACTCACGGTGTGTGGAAGCACGGAGAGGTGAAGGCCGAGGGAGGCAAGCTGGTCATCGGCAACATGCACATCATGGTCTTCCACGAGTACGTACGCTTTAAGATTTACATTTTTTGAACAGTTATTTTCGTGCATATTTACCTAGGAGTCTCCTGCACAGTCCAGATGTTGTCTGACCTTTCTCTCACGTGTGATTACATACAGGAGGGACCCCGCCAACATCAAGTGGAGCGACGCTGGCACGGACTATGTTGTTGAGTCCACCGGTGTGTTCACCACTATCGAAAAAGCCTCCGTAAGTTTACCCACTGCTGCCACGCTGATTTCACTGAGAGATGATTATGAAAGGAAAAAAACAACCATCAAACCGAATGTTATTGTTGTCTGGAAAGAAATTGTGTTTTTGATTTTGTGTCTTTTCTTTTAAACTGTAGGTGATTAGGTGACATTTGACCAAGAAAAAGTAGCATACGCTACATGTTCAGTAAAGGGTTTTATAATCTAGATCAGTGGTTCCCAACCTTTTTGGTCTGAAGAACCCCCACAACCCTGTCAGTACCCCCACAACCCTGTCAGAACCCCCACAACCCTGTCAGAACCCCCACAACCCTGTCAGAACCCCCACAACCCTGTCAGAACCCCCACAACCCTGTCAGTACCCCCACAACCCTGTCAGAACCCCCACAACCCTGTCAGAACCCCCACAACCCTGTCAGTACCCCCACAACCCTGTCAGTACCCCCACAACCCTGTCAGAACCCCCACAACCCTGTCAGTACCCCCTCAACCCTGTCAGATGAACTCATGTAACCCTTTAATTCCCAATGTATGTTCCAAATGTATAACTTCATATATTTCTCCATTCCTGTAGCTGCTCTTTTGAACTGTTTAGGCATTACTTTTAGCTAGTTATTTCTACCATTTATGTATTAGTCTTAGTTAAACTTTTGCTGCTAACTAGTTTTCACACACTCTTACATAACTGCAAAATGTAGTGTTCGGGTGTTACAGTTGACTTAATGTTAACATGTAAATATATTCTTCGAATTAAATCATAATTTCAATGTTTTCAAAGTAGTTGAGCTATATTTTACTTTTTGTTCATGTAAGGTGTCCTTTGAGTGTCAAGAAAGGCGCCCATAAATAAAATGTGTGTACGTTATTCTTCAATCTTTCCATGTAACCCCCTGGCAACTGCAGAAGTACCCCCTGGGGTACAAACACAAGTACCCCTGGTTGGGAATCGCTGATCTAGATCACGAAAGGAGCTACAAATGACTATTATATAGAAATGATGATGCATTTCAAAGCTACATAATTTCTGTCTTCATTTAAAATGCATGAATGTTATTATTGATTTCATGACCTTTTCACCTCTCGCGTGCCCCTCTAGGCTCACCTGAACGGCGGCGCTAAGAGGGTGGTGATCTCCGCTCCCAGCGCGGACGCTCCCATGTTCGTCATGGGCGTCAACCAGGAGAAGTACGACAACTCCATGAAGGTTGTCAGGTGAGTCGCCGCTGGCTCTGGATCTGAAGGGAGTCGCGTTTTGGCTATTTCATCGGCAGTTTATGTGGTTTACTAAAACTGTGTTTTACTGTAATTTACTTTGTCTGTTTCAGAGCTCTAGTAGTTTTTTTTTAATGTCAGTTTTAGTTTTTCATGATTTTTTTTAGTTTTGGATGGATTCCTAATCAGACTGTTAGTGTGACGCAGCGTGTCAAGTGTAATTAAACTTGGCAGGGACAAAACGTGAACATCTGGATGGTTTCAAAACATGCTCTGCCAAAAAAAAAAGTCAAACCAAGATCTCTTAAAATACACCTGTGAGTGTCTGTGCACTTCTGATGTAAGTAGTATCGTTTGTAACTTGGAGTCCCTGCCTTGTCTCCATAGCAACGCTTCCTGCACAACCAACTGCCTGGCTCCGATCGCCAAGGTCATAAACGATAACTTTGGCATCGTTGAGGGTCTCATGGTAAAGAACTCAATCATTTCATTGATTTGAAATTACACACTGCAGTAACACTGCTGCACCTGTTATTAAAGAGCATTTAAGGTGTGGGTGGTGGAGGGTGGGTGGGTGGGAGGAAGGGAGGGAGGGATGGAGGGATGGATGGATTGGAGGGATGGATTGGAGGGATGGATTCTGATCTTGTATATTAGTTTATTGCTGGAACAGCTGATTACATACAGTGCCAGTGCCTAATTTACAAGCTTATTCGGCACATGAATCGTGAATCTGTCTTGCGCCCTTTTGCTCCCTCTTTGCCAGAGCACCGTCCACGCCACCACCGCCACACAGAAGACCGTCGATGGCCCCTCTGGTAAGCTGTGGAGGGACGGACGCGGTGCCTCCCAGAACATCATCCCCGCCTCCACTGGAGCTGCCAAGGCCGTGGGCAAGGTCATCCCTGAACTGAACGGGTACGATTTTTAATTTCATTAGGGTTGTGACTTGATAGCTGCCAAACGGTGAAATTGCAGCTCCTGGCCAGTCACGTGATGCCCTTATACCTCCATATTGAAAAAAGCCTATATTAGATCGATTTGGGGCTTTATTTTTATTATTATTATTTTTTTTATCATTTATTTCATTCATTTAAAAACATATGCAACAACAGCATTTAACATGAATGAAAAGGAGCAGAAAGAAGTAAAACTTATGTCTGCCCCTTATCAACACAAAATCATTTACAGTTCCAGGTCATTTGAGCGGTCTCATACAGCCGCCTCGTTTTCTAAGACATCAACACAAAATACATCAATAAATTTGATCTGCTACTCCGCAGTATTATATTTCTGCAACATTGATAATTTAACACAATTCTTAAACACATATAGACTTTGAAGTTTTAATTCTACAATCAAGACCGTTCCACAAACTGACTCCTTTTGATTGTGACACATTTTTCCTTTACAGCCGATTGGAACCTAGGTTTTGTAAAAACCTCAGTACCTTTTAGTTCACATCTACTTTTCCTCTTGGAGAATCTATTTTGCAAATTATTATTTTTTTTTTTATATCTGATCACTCAAATATCTGTTTTAATTGGAGAATCAATTATTTTAACCTCGAACCCTAGTAATGACTATAAAGAGACAGAAAACGACAACAAAAAGAGCTCCTGTGTAGAAGTGGTGGGGTCTGTTGCTTGTCTGTGCCCATGTTGATCAGAGATGCTCGGTCCCTACCAACGGTCTGTCCTAATATCCCCCCTCTGACGAAAATGCATCTATCCTGCCAGAATTTTTAGGTAAAACATTTAATCCTGAGGATGTGAGTCATGTATTTGCGCTACAAGATGACCTCATTAATTAAATGTGGCAGAGTGTTTTCTCCACACACTAGAAATACGTCATACCTGTACAGTATTTACAGGTATGTAGGCAGTTGACTATTTGCAAATATGGCAGGCGTTAGGACAGACGATAGACTTCATATGTGGGACATATTTAAAAGTGTAGTGGTGTCACTTCTAGCTGAGCTTGACCTCTGACCTTCCTGTGGAGGAGAAAATCGAGAAGAGGGGAATAAAACACAATTAAAATCATGTGTATCGAATGTGTTTTTGATGCTTTTTACTTGGTGTCTGACTCTTGGCGGTCTTGTTCTTACAGCAAACTGACCGGCATGGCTTTCCGTGTCCCCACCCCCAACGTCTCCGTCGTTGATCTGACTGTCCGTCTGCAGAAGCCCGTAAGTATCTCCTAATCTTTGAAATGGAAAGGTTTAACCAAGTGGCTGCTTAACTTTGGAACTAATGTACAGGGTTTTATTTTAGACTGTAATTTTTGGTCAAAGGGAAAGAAAATCTTAAGCTCTACCTTCAGCTAAATTTCAACAGATTTGGTATTCATAGCTCCTATTTTGTTATTTAGACTTTGGATGCTACCCGGTTCACACTTTATAATAGAAACCTTAAAATAAAGCTGCCATTTTGAAACCTAACCCTGGGTCTATAGTCTGTGATGTGAATCCTCACTTTTTTGAATGTCTCGTCCTTCAGGCAAAGTATGACGACATCAAGAAAGTGATGAAGGCCGCTGCTGAAGGACCGATGAAGGGAATTCTGGGATACACAGAGGACCAGGTACAGAAAACATGTCTACAAATTCCTAAAAGACAATAATCATGTATAATTGTATACATATAAATGTATATATTTTAAACATAACAGTCTGATTTTTATGGGTGTGTGTATGTGTGTAGAGCCATACATGAGCCACTAGATGGCAGCACATTTTAATAACTTGACAGCTCAAGATTTCCTTCCTTCCTAAATTAGAACTGATAAAGTATCTTTAAACTGTTTTTTAATTATCCATTAAGTAAAATCTGAAGATTATTTGTACTTTGTACCCTGTGTTGCTGCATGGTCTGTTTACGGCACACTGCTACACTACGCTCTGCATGTATAAACCGTTGTGTCCGCCTCTTTCTGCTCAGGTTGTGTCCACGGACTTCAACGGTGACACTCACTCCTCCATCTTTGACGCCGGCGCCGGCATCGCACTGAACGAGAACTTTGTCAAGCTGGTTTCATGGTGAGTTAACAGTGTGCAGCGTAGCAGGATCAGTCATGTCTCTGGACCAGTGGGACTTCAGTGTAATCACTAATCTGATGTATTTTTTTTTTGTTTTGTTTTTATTCAACTGCACTGGTGTTCTGCTGCTCATATTGCCCAACCATGACACATCTGTAAAACTGGTGTTTTAGAGAGTGAATGTACTGTGTTAAACACACTTTTTTTTTTTTTATTTTTTTAAATTAAAGAAGCAGCTATATTTTGCTCACACAATAGATGCCTGATAAAGGTCTATAACCAAAATGTCCCAGCTTCTTTATTAAATTCTGTGCTGACAGTGTGTCCACCATTTTTTTCATTAAATCTAACTTTCCTGTACACCTAAGACGGCATTTTTTTTCATTAGTGACAACAATTTCTCAAAACGCACACTAAATCTTTTTTCCCCCAATATTTTTACATAAAAACCATGCATCCCTCACAGGATGTGTTTTTTTCTATTCATTAATATCCCATACGTCTCTATAACAACCATCTCAGTTCATTGTGTGCAGTGGTGGAAAAGTATTACTTATAGTAAGACTTAAAGTAAAAGTACTAATACCGCACTGTAAAAATACTCTGTTACAAGTAAAAGTCCTGCATTGAAAATGTTAATTATGTAGAAGTATGCAAGTGTCACAAAAATGTACTTAAAAGTAAAGTAAAAGTACTCCATGCTGAAAAATCCTCACATTTTAGAAACTGGAAACATTCAAAACAGTTTAATGGTCTAATAATGTCATCTGGACTTGTAGGCCGTTATATTGTTGGGTAGTTTAATTTATAATCAAACATTGTATTTTATAAGCCATGTGTTTTTGTGTGCAAAAATCTTGTGAAGTAACTAAAGCTGTCAGATTAATGTAGTGGAGTAAAGTACAATATTTCTCTCGAGATGTAGTGGAGTAGAAGTAGAAAGTGGCATGAAAAGAAAAGCCAGAAGTAAAGTACATGTACCTCAAATTTGTAGTACAGTACTTGAGTAAATGTACTTACATTCTACCACTTACTGTGTGTCTGCAGGTACGACAACGAGTTTGGCTACAGTAACCGTGTGTGCGACCTGGTCCAGCACATGTTCTCCAAGGAGTAAAGTCCTGTCGCCATTCATAGTGATAATCATTCCCTCTTCCTTATGCTGGAACTGGATGCCGATGCCGATCCCCTACCACCACCACAACCACCGGGAGCAAACCTCTTCTACAACAAACTGCTGTGTCTAGCTGATAATAATAATAATAATAATAAGTTTATATGATAAAGTCACCTCAGCTCTGTCCAGCAGTGAGGACTGCACATAGCAGTGTTTAGAGATATTTTTCCATCACTGAATTGTATTATACTGAATGGTCTGGTTGCACTAAACATGCACACCGGCTCCTTTTGCACATAATTAACATGATAATAAAGTCCTCAGTTTGTGGAAAGACTTGCCGTTTTCATGATGTAATTTGTACTCTCTGTAATTTAAGTGCATCTATTTTTATTATTTTTAATGTGTTAAGATGAAACTGTCCATAGTGCTCATTCCTTCAGCGCCTACTGTATGCTGCTACCTTAAGCCTTGAAATATAGGTGGAGAGTCTTAACTTGTCACTCTGAAATCTACTTAGTCACCGGTCTGTATTTTGGTGTATTTTTAGACTCCTAAAGCTGTTCTATTGGACCCGCCCAGACAAGTGACATTGAGTTTGGTGCAGAATACGAAATTAATTTCTGGAAGAACATCCAAAATGTAATTAGGCAGTTTAAGTTTAACATTATGAAACTCCGACAGGAAGGCAGGATGAGAGTAAGGAGGATGGCATACAGTTTGTGTAGTTTTCTGGGGAGACATGTCACTCCTGATAATTTTATATAAAACATTTGTCCCTCTTAATTAGGTCTCACAATTGATTGGGACAGTCTCACCCCTCAAACTATGAATGAGACACCACGCTTTGTGCTGTATGCGTCACTTTTCATTTACAAATTTGTTATCAGGGTGAAAATGTCCCCCAAACATTCAGTCATCGGACATGCTGAAACATCAGTTGATGGCAGGCAAAGGTTTTCTATCTGCATCATCCATCATGGACTGTCAGTCTTGCTTAATCTGTCTGTCATACAGAAAAGTTCAGCTTTGTCGTTATACAAGATTGCACAATGAAATGCAGTTGTAGCACCTATGCCATGCTACACAAAAAAAATTTATAAACAGATATTGAAATGTTTAAATTAGAATAGAACACGATAATATAGGCAATAAAGAACAACTTATATATAAGTAGCACTAAAGGAAGAAATAAAAAAGGAAAACTAAATTTTATTTACCAATAAGATATTCATAGGGTAGTGCAAAGTGGGGGAAAAAATGTAATAGTGAAAGCTAAAACTAATGGGCAACTCAATGAAGTTACATATTTCCATAGCACATGTCAAAGTGTATGTTTGTGAGGAATTACACCGTGCTGTATAGATTCTGATATGTTACATTAAGATTCAGATGTTCCAGTTTACTTAAAACGTTTTAATTTGTCACCTGGCTGTCACTGTATAGGTGCATTTAGTCAAAACACTTAATTTAAACAGTGGGCTGTTAAAACATATTTTTCAGCCAGAATCTTATAGCTGCTCTGTTAGACCTGCACAGACAAGTCACTTTGAGTTTGGTGCAGCATATGAAATTAGTTTCTGGGAGAAAAGCCAAAAATAAAATCAGGCTGTAGGCTACACCACACCCAGAGAAGAGGGCGAAATGAGTGAGAGCGTTTTCTGGGTACACAGGGAGATATGATGAACCCCCAAAAGAGTCTGACCCATGGCTGTATCAATAATAAAACCGGTCTGGCCCCTGAAATAACTACCAAGTGTGTTTAGCTACCTGTGATTCGCTATCATTTACAATTTTTTGACAGACAGTCCAGAAACTGTCACTGGCCCGTTCAGTCGTCAGTTGATAGTTAGCATGGTTAGCTTGTTTTGAAAGTCAGCCCAACCGTGATGAACTGTGTAATTAACAAGCTAGCTAAGCGAACGACACTTGTAGTTAGCTAGCTACAGCAAATTAATTCAGGCGCGTGAAACGGTATGTGTTAAAATAAGGTTTATTATGTAGCAATAAAGCTGTAGGTTACTACTGGAGCCTGGTAAACTGGTTGAACTAAAAAGCATTTAAAAAAACGTTCGATTATGTAACGTTAACCTCCATAGTATTGATCCAAGAGGCGGCTTTAGCACAGGTGCACCTCTACTCTGGTCACTACGGTAGCTCAGACTACACACTGCCCGGTGCTCCTTTGTTACCGTCAGTACGGTATCTGAACGCCGCAGTCAGTCACTTATGTTTATCCCTGAGCTGTGCTGCACTGCTGCTCGACACTCTGCCCGGACTCGTTACAGCTCATTATCTAGTGCCAAAGTTAGTGTTCCCTCCTCTGGCTGCCAGGTACGGTGCTTACGTTTTCATTACAGCTGCAGAATATTTTCTTAGCGCTTTATTCTAAGGCTTAGAATAAACATATTATAGTGCGCGTCGGCCCTGTTATCTCTCGACTAGAATTTAGTCCTGCGTAAAAGTCGGTAATCTAATTTTGCTGCAGCGACCAGCAGTGTTTCTGTGAATTTAGAGTCACCTCGTTGTACTTTATATTATCTTTATTTATTAGTATTTACTGTCCATCTCGTATCACCGTAGATTTACTGTAATATTATATTGGGAGTTTGTTATTTTAAAGGTGACCATCGGGTGAAACCAGGAGGAGGACTCAAAAACTAGGCATCTGGACCTGGTTATAGACGGAATTACTTGCTGAGTTGAATATATAGGCTAGAAGTCTGGGTTCATGCCGGATTTCGAGCACTTCAGATTTTCCTATTCGAGCATGAATCCGGTCCTGGGGGAGAGTGGCTTCCTGGTCCCGCAGCAGCCCCACCACCAGATGACGGGCCTGAACGACTTCGCGATCCCGGAGCCTGGCTACTTCCTGGGGGAGCACGGCGGGTTCGGGCCTGATGGGTTGTCCGGGCTGGACCTGGGCGCCCTTCCGCCGTCTGGCCTCGCCTACCTGCACCTGAGCTCCCCCCTGCACCGCGTGCCCCCTGCGGCCACGGCGCTGCGCAACGACCTGGGATCCAACATCAGCGTCCTGAAGACTCTGAACCTGCGCTTCCGCTGCTTTTTGGCCAAAGTGCACGAGCTGGAGCGCAGGAACAAGGTGCTGGAGAAGCAGCTGCAGCAGGCTCTTGAGGATAACTGCGGAGGGGATGGACACCAGAAGCCGCTGACCAAAGAGATGGGGGTCCAGACTGGATTTATTGGGCCTATTCCATCCAGACCGGGCCTCATCCCGCTGCACAACGCAAACAACTCGGCCTACCTGCCCGGGGGGCTCCTCTCTCCAACCCTGAACCCCCCTCCTTTTGACAATAAATACCTGCCGGGGAACAAGCTCAACCCGAGCGCAGTCTCTACGGATTCAAACTCCAACCTCACCGCGCCCCGTTTCTCCATCAGCCCGGCCCTGAGTCCCACCGACCCGTACAGAACCATCACCAACATCAACGAGAAAAACGCCTCTCACACCGGGACGAACAGCAACAACATCCCCCCTCCTCCTCCCCCGCGCTTCCTGCCCGGGGCGATCTGGTCCTTCAACCACCCCCGCCGGTTCGGCACCGGGAGGGAGTCATGCGCCACGGGCCCCGGGGTCTCCTGGACGCAACCGGACGGTGTCGGGGTCCAGATCGACACCATCACCCCTGAGATCAGGGCCCTGTACAACGTGCTGGCCAAGGTGAAGAGAGAAAGAGACGAGTACAAGAGAAGGTAAGGGCTGTTTACCTTACATATCTACCGTGGCTTCTTTAAACTTTTAACGTGGCTGAATAGTTTGGATCGTCAGTTCAAATATGCAGACATTTTGGCATTTAAGTGGATGATTTGTGATGCATAGTGTGCACTGATTCTGTGTTTCCTGCATAGGTTTATTCTTGCCAGGATGAGCAACTTTTTCAGGCAGTAAAGTCCCATGACTGGTCGATTATTAATATCCAAATACTAAGAATAATTGACCAATTTTCATATACATCACAATTTGGCAAAATCACATAGAAAACAATCAAATCACGGTTTGTCAATCAGTTTGCCTTGATATAAAGTGAAACAATCAGTTCGCTTAACATCATTCATTTAAATAAACGAATTTTGTACAACAATAACACAGTGTGATTACATTGTCATAAGATGATGATGCTGAAATATTGGCCAGCTGAGCTCTAGGAAGACCCACCACACATTCAGAAAAAAGAAGAAGAAATCATTTACAAGAATATCACAACAATAACACAAGGAAAATCAAATGTTATCTGATGTCAGGTTTACACAGTATCTTTAATCCTAATACATGTTGTCACTAATATTTAATCAGTTTAACGTGTAAGAGGGAACCGATATCTTGGTTGAGCCCTACAGTAGATGTACCGCGTCTCTGTCAAATCGGTGTGAGGGTTGAGGTTTCCAGATGAAAAGGCAACAAACCAAAGTGTCAGATTACATTACGCGAATCATCGTCACTCTTAATATCATTACGGATGGTCTGTGACACCATAAAGATTATAGAAATGCAGGTTTAAGGCGGTTGTAAATGATTTAAGGCCTCCCAACCCAGCTCCTTCACTGGGAATGATTTACCGCCGGTCAAATGAAGAACTATTGACTTCTATTGGAGGGCAGCATCAAGCAGAGCGTCACTGTCAGGCTAGATATTGATCTTTAAAGTGCCACAGCAGCAAAAGGACGTACAAAAACCTATGCATAGTATGCATATGCATAGTATAAATAAGTGGCCTAAAAGAATATAAACTTAGTTGCCACTTTATTAGGCAGTGGGGTAGGACATCATATCCCAACAATGCACTTTTGTTGTCATTATGTACCTACAGTAAGGTGTGTTTAGTGCCTTACTTATAGTAAGGGCTGGGTATCGCCACTGATTTTCCTGAATCGATTCCAATTCACAGTTTACATTCGATTTGATTCGATTCAATATCGGTACGGCTGGGAACCGAAACGTCGATACTTTTATGGCAACAAAGAAATACTCCGATCCTATGAGTATCGAAAAATGATTTATCTTTCGGGTGCCAAATTTCGGTTTCAAAAGCGTCTGAGCGCGTAAGCGCTAGCCTATCTGTCCTCTCTGCATATTGACAGAGAGCGGAACTCCGACACACACACACACACACACATGCGCAGAGGTGCGGACGCAGTAAACTCGAGCAAACTGCAGTTTTGTTGAAGTCCCAGTGAGTCACGGCGATGCCGATAAAGTGGTTGCAAGTGTGGTTACAGTTTTCAAAACTCCACGCAGACAGCGTTGCTTGCGATATGATATTAATGGCGAGGCGAAAGCGGTCGCAGTGCTGTTGACGTTACACTTCCTCTGAGACAAGCAGGCACAACAGTGGTTTCTGTGCCCTGAAGACTGACTGACAGGCTGAAGTTGTAAGGCACCTTTCAGCAACAAGGCAATTCAATTACATTCCTTTGCAATTAAGTTAGTTCTCCATTAGTTCAATGTTGACAACAGGGCAGTCACCAAGGTTATTGTTAGTCTTTATTGTTTACATTTTAGTTAGTTCAATATTAGCCTGTACACAACGTCATTTGTTTATTTATTTATTATTTATAATATGTTCATGTTGTGGCAAAAAGGTTTCTCTTTTTTTTGTTAATTTTGGCCAAGTTCAGATTGTTACCAATCCTGAGTATCTGAGTGGCGCACCCTTATCCAAAAGCACAACCAGTTTTATTAATGTTACTCTGAGTGAGCAGTATTACCAGAATTTTTTAATTTTGATAACTGTTTTGATTCACAATTAATGATTGATCGTTAAGGAACCGGCATCGAAACTGAGGTATCGAAATTGGCACCGGATCGAAAGATTTTGAACGATGCCCAGCCCTAAATATCGGTTATATAAGTGATATTTCGGTCACAATACCAGTTTTGTTCTCATATGAAAGAGTTTCTGAGAGAATTAATGCTGTAAACTGTACAAGGAACCCTAACCTGGTGCACCATTACAAATATGAATGTTGACCCCAAAGCAGTTACATAGAGACATAAAAAGTGCTTTCTTTAGTGCAGAGGGTGTGTGATGCAGAAACGGTTTACCTAAAGCCATATCGTGCGTTCCATTTACCTCGGAAGCCGAGGAAGCTGGGAATGACGTCACACCCGAGTTGAATGCGTTCCATTTACAAGTCGGATTTTTCATTGTGGGGCTAGCTCTAGCCAGGTTAGCCATTTTTAGCAATACCAGTTGTTAACAACCACATTACGCTGTTTTTGTGCATACAAACAGCGTTACAACATGTCCACATATAGAAGTTGGACAGGACTGTCTGTACGACTGCTAATAACTTTGTTATTACAACTTTCCCAACTATTGATGCATGGAGCAGCCATGTTGAATTACTGGCTACTGTGAGGTTGTCTGGGTTCCGAGCTTGGAAATCCGACGTCAGGGGGCGTGTTTACCAACTTTGACCTCGGGAAAATCCGACTTCCGAGTACAAATGGAACGCACTAATGAAAATGGGCATGGCCCTCGCCAAGATTGAGCCTAACTTTGGAGCGTTATTCATCATGACATGGATTTCTAAGATTGTCTCGTTTCACTCCGGCTTTAAAACAGAGCCTCTTAAAAGATCGATCTCAGGATTGTATTAATCGATACTGTATCATTCAAATGGAAGATCGATTTGAATCGGAAAATCAATTTAAATTTTAACCCAGCCCTGCTTACAGTCCTCATTTTTCATGCTTCAAACCTACCGAATCTTGTGTAATAAATACTCTTATTCTAGTGCAAAATTGCTGATCAGAAGTAACGCTCCACTTTAGTAGTATTCTGTACTATGACAATAAATAAAGGCTTTCTATTCTATGTTGTACATAGTAGATGCTCAGTAATCCGTTTCCAGTGCATATGTACTGTTGAGAGTCGATGTCTCATTTAGCTACCTCACTACCAAGCTTTCGCACCACGTTGTATTTTGCCACTAAAGGTTTTATTTATTTCTCTGAGAAGCTGAAACACGATGATTGAGTAGGGTTGAGGGATTTGGATTCGTCACCCAACAAGGATTTTGCCAATTCACACTTTATGCTGAGGTAACGATCTCGCTTTAATGTCTCTGCATGCATTTGGTCATTGAGTGCAGCGCTGCAAATCGCTGAGCAGGACTGCTTTATGGCAAGTGTTTTCTTTTTTACATTACGGATCATTCATTTGGCAGATGATTTTGTCCAAAGTGACTTACAATAAGTGCACTCAAACAAAAATGCATTTATTTTTGCATCAATGTACATGGACTGTATTTATATAGTGCTTTATATAGACTACTCAAAGCGCTTTTACATAGTACAGGAACCATTCACACACAGTGGCCAAGGCTGCCGTACAAGGAGCCACCTCATGAGATAAACTTCACACACATTTACTCTCTGATGCACAGCATTGAACTGGGGGTTTAGTGTCTTGCCCAAGGACATGGGAGTGCAGGGCCAGGGATTGAACCACCAACCTTCCGACTGGCAGGCAACCACTCTACCACTGAGCCACAGCCGCACCAACGCGAGTTCGGCTACCTTGGTTTTTCTGGTGTTTACGTAATTTACCAGAAAACAGACAGCAGCTAAACTGGATGGTTATATAAATATATGACACTTGTGATTTTTAGGCATTGCGTGCTACAGCTTTAATACATTAACTCACATTGGAATCAATCGACATCTATCGAAATCTGTTGAATTCTTTGTTCTGTTATCTTTCTGTGACCTTTGTCGCTTCTCTTTTTCACTTCTGTTTTATCATCTCACACGATAGGTTTTTAAACCTATCGTGTGAGATCCGGCTTTTAAGAAAAGCGTGTCAAAGAAACGAACACCTCAGGACATATAATTGTTGTTGCAGAGCAGGACGTTGTAAAATAATAAGGCGCCATTTGTTTCTAATTTGCAGTTTGCTTTTGCGCGGAGGAATTAGTCCGTGACGCTTAACCTCCGTTTCGTCTGTGAAGGGTTTTGCTCAGCGTGCAGCTTCTGTTGTTTTGTGTTTTTTCAGCACTGACCTGTTTCACACTCGTACACCGACACACACATTAACACACACACACACACGCGCTCCCGCTGCTGCTGTATGCTCTAAAGCCCTGACCTCGCTACTTTGTGCTTCAGGCTGCTGAGACGGGATGCCACTGCAAGACAAACGTTCAGTCCCATCGATTAGAGAAGCAGCAGGACGTTTTACTGAACGGCAACAACACTCTCTGACCCGCTGTGCTGTTGTGCCCATCGTTTAAATGGCTGCGCACTAAAGCACATGAGTCGTACATGTTTGAAAGCTTTCAAAGTGATCTTGAGATAAACATGGTTCAGATATTTCCTTCCTTAATGTGATTTTTATTGCAGGAAGGAATGATTCACAAGTGTAAAAGAAATGTGCATCAGTTAGTATAGGGAGAAACAGGCAGTTGGATTAACGGAGGGATGAGAATTCATTTTAATGTTTGTCGTTGTTTTTTTAATTTTTCACCTTTAAAAGGCCACACAGCTCAGATATGACAAGGGAGAGAGAGAGAGAAGGGGAAGACACGCAGGAAACCATCACAGGTCAGACTTGAACCCTGAACCCTCTGCGTCGAGGAATAAATCTCTATATATATATATGTGTGCGCCTGCTCTACCAACTGAGCTAACCGGCCACACAGGCCTTTATTTTTAGAGGACAGCTGAAGACATGAAAGGGGAAAGAGAGGGGGAATGACATCAACAACAACATTAAAAACATTTCCTTTTCCGTTTTCCGATACTTTTACAGCGAATTTGAGCTTGAAACATACCTTTTCTAAATGTAGTAAAGTAGCATTGTGTGACTTTTTGGGAAGTAGAAATCATTGCAATTTTTGGACTTAAAAGAAAGATGTGCGTGTGCTTTGCACACTGCTGTAGTTTTCAGGCAAAGTCACCATAGAGTGGCGAAGTGTAAGGTTGGGTTGGGACGTCCAGTTTTCCATAAGTAAAAGTCTTATTCGTTTTTCTTCACACAACGATGTCAGAGCCCTTCAATCCTAGGGTGACATAAAACACTCCTGTTTTGAAATTTTGTTCTTTGATTAAAAGAAAAAAGGTTAGAAGCTCGTGGACATAGAACCTAAGGAGAAAAGTCAACTACAACTCCTATGGTGCGTTTGAGTACGACACACTAGACATGGCCCAGTTACCGGTCTTGAAAACCGCTAACATTTTCATGGCATTTCAAAATAATAGTTTTCAAATAATCATTTTAAAGCTGTAATACCGCAGTACCGTGAAACCGTGATATTTTTGGTGAAGGTTATCATACCGTCAGACTCTCTTACCGGGCCCATACCTGCAACACCCCCGATCAAAGAGCTTTATTCTGTTGCATGCTCTGCAGGCGATGAGATAAAGTTAAAGTTTGCATTTTATAGAAACCTGATCTAAAAGATTTAGCAGTTTAAATCGGTTGCCTGACGGATTCTGAAAGTGAAGCGTTACGAATTTGGCTCTTCTCTTATCTCTCTCTTATCTCAAATGTATCTCACCCATTTAAAATGATTAAACATACATCTATATAATGTTGTTAAATTACCCAGTAGCCTCCTGTGTTTCTGGGCTGTAGCCAGGACTTTAGAAATACTGAGGACATGAGTCCCCCCAGAATACCCCTCACCACCCCCAGACAGTTTAACTCTCCTGTTGTCCTCGGGTTCCAAATTTGACCCGTTTTCAAAACATTTCTATATCAGAAAATGTGGGTTTCTTTCAACCACATTGTCAAAAAAAATAATGTGGATGGTTCTGTAAAATAAATGATCAATTCACTACTTTCATTGCAATTGGGTGTTTTATTCAATTTAATAGCATTTTGAAAAAAAATAATTATGCAAGAACATTAAAAAATGGACAAAATGTCAACAAAAAAAAGTGGGGGAAAAAGAAGAAAAAAACTGTAAAAATAAAAAGCGCAAAAACATCGGAAAAAATTGGAAAAAAGTGAGAAAAAACGCCGGGAAAAGTGAGAAAAAGTGTCGGCCAATTTTACTTTTAAATTTTGACCCAGAAAATAAAAAAGTTGCAGGTCGGCATGAAGACAACACAAGGGTTAAACCAGAAACCAAAACGGCCTTCTCTAAACTCCCAGGAATAGAATTCTGAAGGGGAAATGCTAAAGCCTTCTGTATTTTTTTTTTTACTGCTGGCAAGAGTTAGTCAAATTTAAACATATTGAACCTAAAACATTGGTGTTGACTCATAAATACAACCTCTAGTTATTAATCGTGATATGTAAACTGCCCTCAGGTTGCTAAGACCTCCGTTAATGGGAAAGGAGAAGTGATTTCAGTTAGCTGTGACTGTAAATGTCTGAAGGGAGGAACTGTCGGGGGGGATTGTTGAACATGAGCTGTTGTTTTTCTCTCACACTGCCGTCTCCCATGGTTCCCTCCCTTCTCTCTTGGTCCTCTTCATTTAGTTTCTTTCTGTCGTTCTCTTCTTCCTCATTCTTTACCTCCCCCTTCCTCCTCCTCCTCCTCCTCCTCCCCCCAGCTGGGTTTTGTCCCGGTACCTGCAATGCAGCACTGGTCTGTGACCGCCAGCAGTGATGTCACCCAGTCTGCCATCACTGCTCCTCTGTCTCCTCTCCATCTTTTACCCTCTGCCTCCCTCGCCGTGTCTCTCTCTCTCTCTCTCTCTCTTTCTCTCTCTTTCTCTCGCTCTACGTATCTTCATCTTCCTCTCCACTGGTGTTCTGCCCTCTTTCTCTCTCTCTTTCTGCTGTCTTGTTCTCTGTTTTCTGTCGAATTGCTTGCTGCCGTCCCTGTTGTCTCCCCATCCATCTCTGCCCTTCTGCCTGCACACAAATCGTCCCCCACACACCCCCACCCCTGCCACCTCTGTCCCACGTGAGCCTGTGCAGCAACCACGCAGTCAGCCCTCTTGGGATTTCATTTTCTTTTGCACTTTCAATTCACTTTAGGGCTGCTCGTGTTTGGAAACAAAATCATAATCACAGTTACTTTGGTTAATATTGAAATCACGATTATTTAACACGATTACCCATTGACTTTTGGAAAGATGTTGCATTTGTTGAACTTAAAAAACAGTGAAACTGTTTAAACAGATCACCAGTGAAAACACCTTGAACTGTGAAATTTCCCTTCATACTTTTATCGTTGAACTTTTTGAATTCCCGAATTAACGTGCAAAATAATCGTTCTTCTCGATGACGTTGTTTTTGTGACCGTTAGGAGCCGAAAATCGCAATCAAGATTCAATTAATTCCACAGCCCTAATTAAGTTCCATTAAGGCTTTATTGTCGTGTTGTTGGTACCACATCATGCACGCTACATGGCCAGAAATATATGGACAGTGCACCCATATTTGATTGTTGAACATGTTATTCTAAAACCACACGCAATAATCTGCTGCATTAACAACATCCACTCTTCTGGGAAGGTTTCATGGCTGCAGGGATTGGCTCCCATTCAGCCACAAGAGCATCAGTGTTGTGCTGATGTTGGGTGACAAGGGTTGGATCACAGTCGGCGTTCCAGTTCATCCTAAAGGTGCTGGGTGGGGTTGAAGTCAGGGCTCTGTGCAGACCAAGTTCTTCTTTTATTGTCTAAAATATCATTGTATGCAGTAGCATAAAGGAGTGTAGCCCAAACCAGGAAAACCAGCCCCAGAATAAATGTGTGTCCACATACTTTTGGCTCAAAAGTTTTTATACACACACATTTGTTTTTTTATAGGCCTAAAGCTCACTCACAAAATTACAACATTACACATTACCTTACAAATCATTTTTTATGTATATTTTTGTAGCTCCTTCGTGCCTATGTGATGCACACTGTAGTGTTACCTATCACCTTATGATTGCTGCACTGTGAGGCTGCAATGAGTCATACTCCGTGTGTTGGAGGGGAACAGAGTTAGTGAAACAGCAGCAGCATCACCTTGTGTAAAGATGCAAAGACGCCACCCAGGTTGCTAGCTGACGCTGCTACCACACATTCACTGGAGTATTACAGGGAACATACTGCTGGTTGCAGCACATTAACTGCAGTTCACTTTTTAGATCACTGGCAATCATTTTCCAAAACGTACCAGCCTCAACAATTTTTCCTCAATGGTACACTTTTCAATAATTTGTGGTCAGAGATGTTTTACTGTGTAATTGGGCAAGCAGGGATTATTCATTGAAAGCTCTTTTTCTTGTTCCGATTTGAAAGTTGGCTGCAACATTTCTAAAGGAATAGTTAGTAGTAGGGCTTTGCAAAATATTGATATTATATCGACATTGAAATATGAAACAAGATTTCATCTTAAATTTTGGATATCGTATATGACACGTTGCCTTTTCCTGCATTACAGTAAGGTGATGTGATTTTCTGAACTTACCAGACTGTTCTAGCGGTTGCCTTTACCCACTTAATCATTATATCCATGGTACTGATGATGAAAGCACCAATAGTCAACCCTACAATATCGCCGCAATATCGATGTATTTGGTCAAAAATATCATATTTGATTTTCTCCTTTCCGCCCAGCTCTAGTTAGTAGGGCTGTGCATTTAATCAAATTTTGATCGTAAATTTTGATTTTGATTTGGGCTCCTAACGATCACAGAAACAATGTAATCCACGATTATTTTGCACATTACATTTAACAAGTAAACTCTTATTTTGTCTTGTGTTCTGAAGGGGAATTCAAACAGTTCAAACGGGAAAAGTATGAAAGGAAATTTCACAGTTGAAGGTGTTTTCACTCTTGATTTGTTTAAACCGTTTCACTGTTTTTTAACTTCAATAAATGCAACATCCAAAAGTCTATGAGTAATCGTGTTAAATAATCGTGATTTCGATATTGACCAAAATAATTGTGGTTACGATTTTTTCCATAATCGAGCAGTCTGTCTAAGTGCTAAATACAAAGCTAGGGCTTGGAAGCGATGATCCTAGCTGAGCATAAAGAGTGGCAACAGGGCCAAACAGCAAGCCAGGTCCTGTTTAAAAAAAAAGAAAAGAAAAGAAATTATATATATATGACCCTATCAACATCTTTAAAGCTCACTAATTAACAAGTTATATCTTGTTTGTTTAATCTATACCCAGCAGGGAGTAGAGAGCCAAAGTCATGACGTCGTGTTCAGGCTAGTCTCCGATCCACTGCAATCTGTCAATCAGCATTTATTTCATTGGTCTTACCAAAACAATCGTGTGTGTTCCTGGAGTTTAATTTCCATATTCTAAGACAAAAATCACCCACCACTACAGCCATTAGAAATCGAAAACCTTTGTGATTGTTTAAATTAAGCAAACAACAATTACTTTGGGAGCGCAGAAAAGCAAATGAGATATACGGTTTTAATTAGTGAGCTTTTGGAGGTGTATATACGTATGTTTTTTGTTTTTTAAACTTTGGATAGAGTCCGGCTAGCTGTTTCCGCCTACTTCCTGTCTTTATGATAAGCTAAGCTAGTCGCCTCCTGGCTCCAGCTTCATACTTAAGCGCACATCAACTTGGGTGGTCGCCCTGTGACCACAAGGTTGCTGGTTCCATCCCAGGCTGTGTGTCCCTGAGCAAGACCCCGAACCCCAAGTTGCTCCCCTGGATGCTGTTTACATAGCTGTCCACTGCTCCTAATACTTAGGAGGGGTTTAATGCAGTAATATAATTTCTGTGTGTGTGTGTGTGTGTGTGTGTGTGTGTGTGTGTGTGTGTGTGTGTGTGTGTGTGTGTGTGTGTGTGTGTGTGTGTGTGTGTGTGTGTGTGTGTGTGTGTGTGTGTGTGTGTGTGACTCTTGAAGTGAGAAAGTATATATAACATAATGTAGAACTTAAAGTCTGCTGTTGCTATGAGACAGAACAGGAGGTAGTGTCACAGGAGATAGTTTGTGTACGTCATCGTCTCCATGACGTCTTAGTCTGCTGACATCACATCTCATGAATGCAGTGCAGCCGCCTGGAAAAAATCTCAGATGAAATAAATAATAATAAATGATTTGAAAGCCTTTATTATTATTCAGATGGACTCTATGCTGCATTATAGCAAGCGTTGCTTTCATCCAGCAGTTGTCATACAGATAAAGCAGCTTCGGCATACCCAGTCAGACATAATGGCACCCAGCAGCCTTACTGCAGAGCCCCGTGTTGAGACTGACAAACAGATGAGAGCAACAAGGACATCCGCTCTCGCGCCGTGACACCCTCTTGTCTGCTGCCCCTCTGGCTCTGTAACTCAACCAATTTACATTTCATTTTATCGTGACAATTACGTGACATTTTTATGTGACAAACACACAACGTTTCACATAATCTATGTAACCTAGGGCTGCTCGATTATGGAAAAAAATATAATCACGATTATTTCGGTCAATAATGAAATCACGATAATTTAACACGATTAGTTGACTTCTGGAAAGATGTTGTAATTATTGAACTTAAAAAACAGCGGAAAAAGTTAAATAAATCAACAGTAAAAAAACACATACAACTGTGCAATTTGCCTTAATACTTGTCCTATTTAAACTTTATTTTTTTCAGAACACAAGAGAAAATAAGAGTTTACTTGCAAAACGTAATGAGCTAAATAATTTTTTTTCTCGATTATTCTGTTTTTGTGATCATTGGGAGCCGAAATCATAATTAAATTAAATTTCGATTAATTGCACAGCCCTAATGTAACCTTCATGTGACTTCCTTGTGTACTTGAACACTGAAATTGCAAATTATCTCTGTTGACATGGAGGCAATCTGATCTGAGGTCATCCCCCAGAGACATGATGTCACAATTTCAGTGCTACAGCAGCTCCAGCTGAGCAGTGTTGGTGTGAAGGACGAAAAGGATGCAAACATGGAAGAAAAGCCAGAACAGCTGAGTTGGTTTGTTGATGGTATTTAAGAAAATGCACCATTTCAGTGAAAAGACAGACGCACAAACAGCTGCAAAGCGTTTGGAGCTAGCAGGAGAAGCAGCAGAAAACTAGTCTTGCGGGAGCCTGAGTAGCTCACCTGGTGGAGCGCGCGCCCATCTATAGAGAGGTTCACTCCTTGAAGCAGAGGCCGCGGGTTCGACTCCGACCTGCAGCCCTTTGCTGCATGTCATTCCCCCTCTCTCTCTCCCCTTTCATGTCATCAGCTGTCCTATAAAAACAAAGGCCTAAAATGCCCACAAAATAATCTTTAAAAGAAAACTAGTCTCGCACCTCTCGAGTAAGGTCTGGCTACACCACAGATGCATTCTGGGATAGGAGGGAAAAAAACGTTCTGGGTTGTTTGCATTTCATTAAACCAATCACAATCGTCTTGGGCGGCGGCTAAACTCCGGACGCAGCGACGGTGGCTCTGCAAAATAGTCTCGGGAATTATTTCTCTCTTCTCTTCTTGATGTTGCAGCATGCTCTTCATGCTCTGCATGGTCTCTCCTTACGTAACAGCTGCTAAGTAATGCTAGTGGTGGTAGGAGACGCCTGGATGCTGCACAGTGCAGGTCAGTCAGGTAACCATGGTGAGTTTTGCCTCAAAGCTGCAGAGAGGAAGAGCTGAAAGCGGCACTTTAGGGCTGCAACTAACAATTATTGTCATTGTGGAATAATCTGTCAATTGTTTACTCGATTAATGGATTAGTTGTTTGGTCTAAAAAGTGTCAGAAAATGTTGGAAGATTATAAGATGACGTGCTCAAATGTCTTGTTTTGTCCACAACTCAAAGATATTCGGTCTGCTGTCACAGAGGAGTGAAGAAACTAGAACATATTTACATTTAAGGAGCTGGACTCAGAATTTTGACTTTCTTAATAAATAAAAACAATCGATTATCAAAATAGTTGGCGATTCATTTCATAATTGAATCTTTGCAGGTGTTTGGTGTTTTAAGCCCCCAACGTCGCCTTCCAGGCAGCGCTGCCTGGTAGGCACTTGGATCAGGCAATGGTTAAGGTTAGGGTTAGGTGCCTTGAAGTCGACGTTGGGGGCTTAAAACACCATTGAGCATCTTTGCAGCTCTACTGCACTTATCACAGGCTGAAACTTGACACCCACCTCACTTGATCTGAAGATTAGCTAACGTTTACATGAAGCCATGGAGACATTCAGGTCTCATTGTCTGCTGAGATTGTAATTATCAATGACAACCAAATTATTGTGGCATCTCCTTTCTGTGTAGAGGTCAGCTGAAAAATACAAATACAAAGATAATCCAGGAACAAAGATAAAGAAGTACAAATATTATGTCGTCATCTGTGCTACAAAGTGCTGATTTATTTGCATAATTCTCAGTATAAGCAGATGACTTTGTTCTGTGTGTTTTGTAGATGGGAGGAAGAGTACACAGCCAGAATGGACCTGCAGGAGAAGGTGGCTGAACTGGAGGAGGTAAAGTTGACTGCTCCACTTCAAAACTCCATTCAAATATTATTAATTCAGAAATATTTTTTTTTTGTAAGATGCCTTGTCTCTAGCCACACTTTCCCACGTACAAAATGTAGTTCTTCTGAATGCATCTCCGCTCTTCTTCCTCCTTCTTAAACACATCCAAGGGACGAAACCCATGTGCTTTTTCTCCTCTTTATTTTGAAATACATCAAATATATATTTTCAACAAGATGCACATCAAGATGCACATCAAACAGTTCTCAGTATGTGTAGTAAACTGTCCTCCAAATATTCATTTTATATTTTGATTGAAGGCAATCAGGAGTCTGAGCTATAGCTGAAATCTCAGTTATTATCTAATTTATATATTTAGGACATCAACTTCATTTGTCTGTGTGTGTGTGTGTGTGTGTGTGTGTGTGTGTGTGTGTGTGTGTGTAGGACCTGCAGGAGAGCGAGGTGTGTCAGGACGAGCTGGCTCTGAGGGTGAAGCAGCTGAAGGCCGAACTTGTTCTCTTTAAAGGACTCGTCAGCAACGTAAGTCTGCTCTGAGCTTTGTTTTGTAAGCAGGATAAATGTTTAAAACTGACCAAAAGATTCAGAAATGAAAAGGAATTTGCCCTCCACAGTTTTTCATTTTTCTTCTTCAATGCATAAAGTCATTTTTTTTGGTCCATCCACTTTTTTTGATCCCTTCAAATCCCTTATTTTACAAGCTCTAATTAGACATAATTAAGGATTTGCTGGAACAGGTTGTTCACAACTGTTCTCCATGGCTTCATGACAGTGATTGGCTTTGGTCATGTGAAATGGAAAATTAGGACACCCATGCTAAAGTTGACTAAAAAGAGGAATATAAAAATCATCTTTTGCAAATTGATCTTAATGCCTTAATTTAAAAAAATAAGGAAAAATCCAATCTTTAAGGACACCAATTTTCTTTGTGAATGAATAATGTATCGTAATTAAATAAATGTTCTTCCTTAAAATACAGGGGGCATACGTAAGTACACCCCTATGTTAAATTCCCATAGAGGCAGGCAGAGTTTTATTTTTAAAGGCCAGTTATTTCATGGATCCAGGATACTATGCATCCTGATAAAGTTCCCTTGGCCTTTGGAATTAAAATAGCCCCCACCCCCATCATCACATACCCTTCACCATACCTAGAGATTGACATGGGCTACTGTCTATAAAATCATGTTTCAATGCAAATCAAACCAGCTATTAGGCTAACTGAAATAAAACCATGCCAATCTCTAGGGTTTTTATTCCTCTTTTTAGTCAACTTTAGCATGGGTGTCCTAATTTTTTCACATGACTGTAAGTAAACTAAATAGATTATTTAGATGAATGGAAAATAAGCAATCCTTATTTTTTTTTTTTTATCTCCCTCAGAACCTGTCAGATCTGGACAGTAAGATCCAAGAGAAGGCCATGAAGGTGGACATGGATATCTGCCGCCGCATCGACATCACCGCCCGCCTCTGTGATGTGGCCCAGCAGAGGAACTGCGAGGACATGATCCACATGTTCCAGGTAGGTTTGTGGTGATAAAATGGCCTTTAAAAAAAAAAAAAAAAAAGATCCGCCTTCACTTAAAGCAAACACGCCTCCTTCCAGCAGGTGGCCACGCCCCCCTCCACTCTCCGGGCCAGAAAACAGAGCGGCCAGTCGGCGAAGGGCGGGGACGGAGACGAACTGAGCATGTCCGAGGGCGAGGGAGGCGGGGCTAAAGACGAGGAGTCGTGCAGCACGTCGGCCAATCAGATCAATGAACAGATGCAGAGGATGCTGAATCAGCTGTGGGTGTTTTGGCCAACAATGTTCAAACACACGGACGTTAAAACTATATAAGCGTCGGTATATAACTACATAAACTACATATGCGTGTTGTGTTGTGTTGTTGTGTTGTGTTGTCCAGAAGGGAGTGTGAGTTTGACGATGACTGTGACAGTCTGGCTTGGGAGGAAACAGAGGAAACTCTTCTTCTATGGGAAGATTTTCCTGGATACCCACTGGGAGTGGAAACACAGGGAGAGGTGCGTACACACCTATTTTATACAGTCTATGGTACACACACACACACACAACACTATCTTCACTTTTTGTGTAACAGATTTAAATTTAAATGGATTTTATTATAAAAAATAAAAATAAATCTCTAATTAACACAAGTTTTCTGACTCATTCCTTCCGAACTGGCACAAATTAAGCCTAAGTTCGCTTTGATTTCCCTTGAGCTATCTCTATAGAAATGACTTATACACTTAAACCAGTCACCTTTAAGTGACATTAAGCTGCTACACATGCTTATTTATATTATGAATTTGTGTTGAATTAAAACTGCAAAAATAAAGTAGTAAAATGGACAATTCTAAATAGGAAATTTGTGAAACGTTACCCCAAAATATCTTAACTTGCATCTTTAAAAGCAAATAGTGAGAAGTCAAAGCCACAACAGCATTGGATGCAACAGAAACTCCCTGTAAAATGTGAGCAGCGTATAGAGAAGCCCAGGCTGCAGCTGGCCTCAGCAGCACTTCATGTAGCCTGCAGTGTCCCCATCCAGCTCCGTACAGATCTATTATCCCAGCTGATGGCGATGACGGCTCGAGTCTATCTTGGTGACCTGTAAGCTGTTTTAAACTAAATAAGCCAGAGAGGCCAATGACCTGCTTAGTGGAGAGCTGAAAAAAACATAAAACAGATTAAAAGACCTTTATACACCTGTGGTACACACACACACACACACACACACACACACACACACACACACACACACACACACACACACACACACACACACACACACACACACACACACACACACAGACACACACATGGTTTTTGTTACTTATTTTGGCTGCTCAGACCTCAATCCTTTCAGGACTGTGTGGTTTATTGGATTTTATTAGCCCATAGTGTAGTGTTTCCTTTATTCTGTCCACTCCTACATATTCTTTGGTTTATATTTTTTTTTATGTTTCTATTAAATTTGGTAATAAGAAAAAAGTGCCGCACAATCTGGCTCCATGTGCATATGTTTATTTATTCTGACGAAGTTTCTTCTTCAAATCAACAGTCAACAAAAGATTGATGATGTGAAGAAACGGCGGAAACTGTTATCAGAATAAATAGAGATATGCATATGGGGTTGGAGTAGGGCTGGGCAATATATCAACGTTATATTGATATTGTGATATGAGACTAGATATCGTCTTAGATTTTGGATATTGTAATCTTGGGCCAGTTGTTCAAAAGTAATCTGATCGGATTTTGGTTATCGGATTGGATCAAATCTTCAAAATGGGTTGTTCAAAAGGGAAAGAAGGATTCTGAAATCAGATTAGATTACAGAATCCAATCCTAGTTTTAATCTGGATCAAACCTTCAGTTTGTGTTGTTCAAAACTTGTCAGTAGGATTTGGATAACTTTGATCCAAAAAAACAGGATTATCCTGATCCCACCAGGGGGTAGGATTTCAAGGTGGATTCCAGGAAGAAAATGTAGTAAAACTTTAAAATTGGTCAAATAATACATTTGTATCATGTAGTGTATATACTTTTATTTATATTGTGCACTTGACTTGTGTAACCGTTGTAACAGTGATGAAGTAGATGAAGTAGATATAGGCTACCAATTAAGCTATTCAGTATAGTAAAGTAAAAATAAAATAAAAATAGAAATGATCTTGTCCCCATGTCTAAACGAGAAACTGAAAGGATAGAAGCACAGATCGTCCTGGCAGAGGAACAAATAAACTGCAGCAAACCAAAGCCAAACTTCAGAGCCGCCTCCTAAAAGCAGGGCTTGGAGATGCTGCTCTCTCCTCTTCAGATGAAGAAGAACCCTGAACATTTTTTGTTAACTATTGGACATTTAGCCTTTTGTTTTGTTTTTAAGACATTTTCAAAATATCCACAATATATTTGTTAATGTATATTTGTTTTTATTTGTTGTAACTCAGATGAGGGGTCATAAAATAAATTATGAATGGAAGTGGATGGTTATGTTATTTTTGTGTTTTGTCTCAAAATAAGAAACACTTACAGTGACCCCATGTTGGCTCTCCTACCTGTTCTTTACATAGCTGGTAGCCCACATTGTGATATGTTGTCCCATTTAGAGCACTGGTAATGGGATTTCCAAATCCGGATCATTTTGATCCAGATTAAATGTTTTGAACAACTGGCCCATTGTGATATGACATAAGTGTTGTCTTTTCCTGGTTTTAAAGGCTACATTACAGTAAAGGGATGTACTTTTCTGAACTTACAGGACTGTTCTAGCTCTTCTATTATTTGCCTTTCCCCCACTTAGACATTATGTCCACATTACTGATGATTATTTATCTAAAATCTAAGTGTGAAGATATTTTGTCAAAGCACCATTTGTCAACCCTACAATATCGCCGCAATATCGATATCGAGGTATTTGGTCAAGAATGTCATGATATTGTGGCCAGGTGAGCTCAGTTGGTAGAGCAGGAGCACATATATAGAGGTTTACTCCTTGACGCAGCGGCCGCGGGTTCGACTCCGACCTGCGGCCCTTTGCTGCATGTCGTTCCCCCTCTCGCTCCCCTTTAACGTCTTCGTCTGTCCTGTCGAATTAAATGCCTGAAAAAAATTATCTTTAAAAAAAAAAAGAATATTGTGATATCTGATTTTCTCCCTATCGCCCAGCCCTAGGTTGGAGTGTGCAACACTTTTTTCCTTTTTTCAAGTCTACCTCCAGTGATCAGCACCTCACGACAACCCTTGTTGTGCGTTACTTTTCTATGATATCTATTAAATTTTGTTTGTCAGCTAGCATGCTGCAGGTTTAACAGCAGCCCTGTGCCTGAAACATATTGATGACTGATGCTGGCTGCAGCTCAAAATCAGCTATATAAGTGTAAATAAACAGTGTTATTTTTTTATTTCCCCTCTTTCCCCCACATACACTCACTGTCATCCAGCTGCAGCAGCAGGAGGAGTCCATTGAGGAGGTGATTAAAGACACAGAGTGTCTGTTCAAAACCAGAGAGAAGGAATACCAGGAGACCATTAACCAGATAGAGGTGAGTCTGTTTTTCGGCATTGTGTTTATTACATAATTTGGCTAAAGGTGTTCAAAGTCACATTGTGAGGAGAACAGGAAAGGCATTGAAAGTCATGTCACGATCACTGTTCTTATTAGTAGTTTAGATTTCTCAATGTAGTTGGGACTGTTGTTGCTACTATACTTGTTGAAATTTCAGTAATATTCGCTAGAGTCGCTGGTCTAAAAACTATAAATAACCATGAGCCTCGGAGAAGAGGCCAGTTGGACACGTTCGTCAGAGCAGGATCAAATTCACAACATGCCGTCACAGTTGCTGAATTCACTCACTGACCCAGAATTTAAAAGTTAATTGATTCAAGTAAATTTTCGTTTAAGTAACAGAATTTTAAGCTCTGTAATTAGATGTTTCTTGCTGGAATGCAGCTTGGGAGTCGTAGTTAACGCCTACTCTGAAGTTTTTCTATACACAGGCTTGTATCTTAGATACAATATAGTATGTAATACAATAAAATAATCGGAGTATTTAATGGAGTTGGTTTTTGTGTTTTCTTTTCTTGTCAGGTGGACCTGGCCACAGCCAAGAGCGATATGAACCGTCACCTGCATGAGTACATGGAGATGTGTTCGATGAAAAGAGGGCTGGACGTCCAGATGGAAACCTGCAGGAGACTCATCACACAGAGTGGAGACAGGTAACACACACACACACACACACACACACACACACACACAAAAGTGTGAATGCAAAGAAAACAAAACCAACCGCTAGTAATGAAGGAGGCAAACATTGTCCTGTAGTTGGGTTCAGTAATGATAAACTCTCACTTGTATAATGATTAGGTACACCTGGCTGAAACCGAGGAGGCAGTGTATAAATAAGGTTGCAATTTTCAGTTGTTGTGTTTATAAATGTGTTGATTCAACTGTATGATGATAATGGAGTCTGCAGTTTACTACTACTATGACTTATTTTTTAGATACTATACTATGACTTTTTTCGACATACTATAGTATGACTTTTTTCATAATTTTTCGACATATATACTATGACTTTTTTTCAACATACTATGACTTTTTTTTTTTATTTCGACATACTACAGTATACTATGACTTTTTTTCAACACACTATACTATGACTTTTTCCATAATTTTTCGACATACAATACTGACTTTTTCATAATTTTTCTACATACTATTCTATGACTTTTTTATGACTTTTTTGACATTCTATACTATGACTTTTTTCATAATTTTTCGACATACTATGCTATGACTTTTTTTCGACATACTATACAATGACTTTTTCACCATTTTTTTACATACTATACTATGACTTTTTTTTCCAACATACTATACTATGACTTTTTTTTCAACATACTTTAGTATGACTTTTTTCATGATTTTTTGACATACAATACTATGACTTTATCATAATTTTTCTACATACTATACTATGACTTTTTTCACAATTTTTTTGACATACTATACCATGACTTTTTTTCGACATACTATACTATGACTTTTTTCATATTTTTTCTACATACTATACTATGCCTTTTGTTTGACATACTATACTATGACATTTTCACAATTTTTCGACATACTATACTATGACTTTGTTCATATTTTTTCGACATACTATACTAAGACTTTTTTCACAATTTTTTTACATACTATACTATGACTTTTTTTCAACATACTATGACTTTTTTTTTTTTTTTTCGACATACTACAGTATACTATGACTTTTTTTCAACACACTATACTATGACTTTTTCCATAATTTTTCGACATACAATACTATGACTTTTTCATAATTTTTCTACATACTATTCTATGACTTTTTTATGACTTTTTTGACATTCTATACTATGACTTTTTTCATAATTTTTCGACATACTATGCTATGACTTTTTTTCGACATACTATACAATGACTTTTTCACCATTTTTTTACATACTATACTATGACTTTTTTTCCAACATACTATACTATGACTTTTTTTTCAACATACTTTAGTATGACTTTTTACATGATTTTTTGACATACAATACTATGACTTTATCATAATTTTTCTACATACTATACTATGACTTTTTTCACAATTTTTTTGACATACTATACTATGACTTTTTTTCGACATACTATACTATGACTTTTTTCATATTTTTTCTACATACTATACTATGCCTTTTGTTTGACATACTATACTATGACGTTTTCACAATTTTTCGACATACTATACTATGACTTTGTTCATATTTTTTCGACATACTATACTAAGACTTTTTTCACAATTTTTTTACATACTATACTATGACTTTTTTCATATTTTTTCGACATACTATACTATGACTTTTTTTAGACATTCTATACTATGACTTATTTTCAACGTACTAAACTATGACTTTTTTCATATTTTTTCGACATACTATACTATGACTTATTTTCGACATACTATACTATGACTTTTTTTCGACATTCTATACTATGACTTTTTTTCGACATTCTAAACTATGACTTTTTTCATATTTTTTTCGGACACAATACTAATACGCCCATTATTTCGCATTTTTTCATATTTTTTCGACATACTATGACTTTTTTCATGAATTTCGACATTCTATACTATGACTTTTTTTCAACATACTATACTATGACTTTTTTCAACATAATGTACTATAACTTTTTATGCCATACTATTTGGCTCATTGCTATTATAAAACCGTTACTACATATATCTGGTAATGTTTCATTAAATAAACACAGAAACAAAAAATACAGTAGTTTATTGATTACAAATAGTCATTCTTCGCCAAGCAATGTAGTTCCACGGCGACATTAAGCAGAATGGTTACCAGGCAACACACAGATGCAGATCAAATCATCGTTTTCATCATACTATACTATGACTTTTTTCGAAATACTATAGTATGACTTTTTTAATATTTTTTCGACATACTGTGCTATGGATTTTTTCGACATACTATACTATGACTTTTTTCATGATTTTTCGACATACTGTGCTATGGATTTTTTTGACATACTATACTATGACTTTTTTCATGATTTTTCGACATACTATACTATGACTTTTTCATAATGCTTCTACATACTATACTATGACTTTTTGTCGACATACTATGCTATGACTTTGTTCATATTTTTTCAACATACTATACTATGACTTTTTCATATTTTTTCAACATACTATACTATGACTTTTTGTCGACATACTATTCTATGACTTAGTTCATATTTTTTCCACATACTATACTATGACGTTTTCACAATTTTTCGACATACTATACTATGACTTTGTTCATATTCTTTCGACATACTATACTAAGACTTTTTTCACAATTTTTTTACATACTATACTATGACTTTTTTCTTTTTTTTTTGACATACTATACTATGACTTATTTTCGACATACTATACTATGACTTTTTTCATATTTTTCAGACATACTATACTATGACTTTTTTCCGACTAAAAAAGTCATGACTTTATGAATTTTTTCGACATACTATACTATGACTTTTTTTCGACATACTAAACTATGACCTTTTTCATATTTTGTCGACATACTATACTATGACCGTTTTCATATTTTTTCGACATGCTATACTATGACTTTTTTTTGACATACTATACTATGACTTTGTTCATATTTTTTCGACATACTATACTATGACTTTTTTCATATTTTTTCGACATACTATACTATGACTTTTTTTCGACATACTAAACTATGACTTTTTTCATATTTTTTCGACATACTATACTATGACTTATTTTCGACATACTATACTATGACTTTTTTCATATTTTTCAGACATACTATACTATGACTTTTTTCCGACTAAAAAAGTCATGACTTTATGAATTTTTTCGACATACTATACTATTGACTTTTTTTCGACATACTAAACTATGACCTTTTTCATATTTTGTCGACATACTATACTATGACCGTTTTCATATTTTTTCGACATACTATACTATGCCTTTTGTATGACATACTATACTATGACTTTTTTGACATACTATATTATTACTTTTTTCATATTTTTTCGACATACTATGACTTTTTTCATGAATTTCGACATTCTATACTTTTTCAACATAATGTACTATAACTTTTTATGCCATACTATTTGGCTCATTGCTATTATAAAACCGTTACTACATATATCTGGTAATGTTTCATTAAATAAACACAGAAACAAAAAATACAATAGTTTATTGATTACAAATAGTCATTCTTCGCCAAGCAATGTAGTTCCACGGCAACATTAAGCAGAATGGTTACCAGGCAACACACAGATGCAGATCAAATCATCGTTTTCATCATACTATACTATGACTTTTTTCGACATACTATAGTATGACTTTTTTTATATTTTTTCGACATACTGTGCTATGGATTTTTTCGACATACTATACTATGACTTTTTTCATGATTTTTCGAAATACTATACTGTGACTTTTTGTCGACATACCATGAGACAATTTCCATACTATGCCATGAATTTGTTCATATTTTTTCAACATACTATACTATGACTTTTTCATATTTTTTCAACATACTATACTATGACTTTTTGTCGACATACTATACTATGACTTAGTTCATATTTTTTCGACATACTATACTATGACTTAGTTCATTTTTTTTCGACATACTATACTATAACTTTTTCATAATTTTTTGACATACTATACTATGACTTTTGTTTGACATACTATACTATGACTTTGTTCATATTTTTTCGACATACTATACTATGACTTTTTCATAATTTTTCGACATGCTATACTATGACTTTTGTTTGACATACTATACTATGACTTTGTTCATATTTTTTCGACATACTATACTATGACTTTGTTCATATTTTTTCGACATACTATACTATGACTTTGTTCATATTTTTTCGACATACTATACTGTGACTTTTTTCACCATTTTTTTACATACTATACTATGACTTTTGTTTGACATACTATACTATGGCTTTTTTCATATTTTTTCGACATACTATACTATGACTTTTTTTCGACATACCATACTATGACTTTTGTTTGACATACTATACTATGACTTTGTTCATAATTTTTCGACATACTATACTATGACTCTTGTTTGACATACTATACTATGACTTTTTCATAATTTTTCGACATGCTATACTATGACTTTTGTTTGACATACTATACTATGACTTTGTTCATATTTTTTCGACATACTATACTATGACTTTGTTCATATTTTTTCGACATACTATACTATGACTTTGTTCATATCTTTTCGACATACTATACTATGACTTTTTTTCAACATACTATACTATGATTTTTTCCGACATACTATACTATGACTTTGTTCATATTTTTTCCACATACTATACTATGACTTTTTTTCGACATACTTATACTATGACTTTGTTCATATTTTTTCAACATACTATACTATGACTTTTTCGACATACTATACTATGCCTTTTGTTTGACATACTATACTATGTTCATATTTTTTCGACATGCTATACTATGACTTTTTTTCAACATACTATACTACTACTTTTTTCGACATACTATACTATGACTTTTTCAAAATTTTTCTACATACTATACTATGACTTTTTGTCGACATACTATACTATGACTTTGTTCATATTTTTTCAACATACTATTCTATGACTTTTTTCATATTTTTTCAACATACTATACTATGACCTTTTTTCATATTTTTTCGACATACTGTGCTATGGATTTTTTCGACATACTATACTATGACTTAGTTCATGATTTTTCAACATACTATACTATGACTTTTTGTCGACATACTATGCCATGACTTTGTTCATATTTTTTCAACATACTATACTATGACTTTTTCATATTTTTTCAACATACTATACTATGACTTTTTGTCGACATACTATACTATGACTTTTTCATATTTTTTCAACATACTATACTATGACTTTTTCATATTTTTTCCACATACTATACTATGACTTTTTTCATATTTTTTCCACATACTATACTATGCCTTTTGTTTGACATACTATACTATGTTCATATTTTTTCGACATACTATACTATGACTTTTTTCATATTTTTTCGACATACTATGCTATGACTTTTTGTCGACATACTATACTATGACTTTTTTCACAACTTTTTTACATGCTATACTATGACTTTTTTTTCGACATACTATACTATAACTTTTTCATAATTTTTCGACATACCATACTATGACTTTTGTTTGACATACTATACTATGACTTTGTTCATAATTTTTCGACATACTATACTATGACTCTTGTTTGACATACTATACTATGACTTTGTTCATATCTTTTCGACATACTATACTATGACTTTTTTTCAACATACTATACTATGATTTTTTCCGACATACTATACTATGACTTCGTTCATATTTTTTCCACATACTATACTATGACTTTTTCGACATACTATACTATGTTCATATTTTTTCGACATACTATACTATGACTTTTTTTCAACATACTATACTACTACTTTTTTTGACATACTATACTATGCCTTTTGTTTGACATACTATACTATGTTCATATTTTTTCGACATACTATACTATGACTTTTTTCATATTTTTTCAACATACTATACTATGACTTTTTGTCGACATACTATACTATGACTTTTTCATGATTTTTCGACATACTATACTATGACTTTTTCAAAATTTTTCTACATACTATACTATGACTTTTTGTCGACATACTATACTATGACTTTGTTCATATTTTTTCAACATACTATTCTATGACTTTTTTCATATTTTTTTGACATACTATACTATGACCTTTTTTCATATTTTTTCGACATACTATACTATGACTTTTTTCGACATACTATACTATGACCTTTTTTCATATTTTTCGACATACTATACTGACTTTTTTTCGACATATTATACTATGTCTTTTTTCATATTTTTTCGACATACTATACTATGACTTTTTGTCGACATACTATACTATGACTTTATTCATATTTTTTCGACATACTATACTATGACCTTTTTTCATATTTTTTCGACATACTATACTATGACTTTTTTTTGACATACTATACTATGACTTTGTTCATATTTTTTCAACATACTATACTATGACCTTTTTTTCGACATACTATACTATGACTTTGTTCATATTCTTTCGACATACTATACTATGACTTTTTTTCGACATACTATACTATGACTTTTTTCATATTATTTCGACATACTATACTATGACCTTTTTTCATATTTTTTCGACATACTATACTGTGACTTTTTTTCGACATACTATATTATGACTTTTTTCATATTTTTTCGACATACTATACTATGACTTTTTTTCAACATACTATACTATGATTTTTTCCGACATACTATACTATGACTTCGTTCATATTTTTTCCACATACTATACTATGACTTTTTCCACATACTATACTATGTTCATATTTTTTCGACATACTATACTATGACTTTTTTTTCACATACTATACTACTACTTTTTTTGACATACTATACTATGCCTTTTGTTTGACATACTATACTATGTTCATATTTTTTCGACATACTATACTATGACTTTTTTCTATTTTTTCAACATACTATATACGATTTTTCGATACTTTATACTATGACTTTTTTCATGATTTTTCGACATAATATACTATAGACTTTTTCAAAATTTTTCTACATACTATACTATGACTTTTGTCGATACTATATCTATGATCTTTGTTCTATATTTTTTCAACATACTATTCTATGACTTTTTTTTCATATACTTATACTTACTATGACCTTTTTCATATTTTTCTATACTATACTTATGACTTTTTTTCGGACATACTATACTATGATCTTTTTTATTTTTCGACATACTATACTATGACTTTCTTTCATATATTTTTTTATATTTACTACAACTTTTACATTTACTTGGTTTTTCACATACCACTATTCATACTATATATTTTTCTTTTTTTGACATACTATACCTAAGACTTTTTCAAAAAAAATTTTTACATACCATATCCTTGACTTTTTGTCGACATACTATACTATGACTTTGTTCATATTCTTCACATACCTCTATACTTTTTCTATTCTTCTACATACCACTACTGACTACTTTATTTTCTTTTCTCTATACTTTTTCACATAACATACTATGACTTTTTTTCTATTTTTCTGAACATACCTATACTATGACTTTTTTCTATTATACTATACTTAGAACTTTTCATTTTTGACATACCATACTATGACTCTTTTTCTTTTATTTCGACATACTATACTATGACTTTTTTCATAATTTTCCTACATACCATACCTATGACCTTTTTTATTTTTTTTCGACATACCATACTATGACTTTTTCTTTTTTTCGACATACTTATACTATGATCTTTGTACATATTTTTTCGACATACTCATACTATGACTTTTCATAATTTTTCACATGCTATACTTAGAACTTTTTTTTAACATACTATACTATGACTTTTCATTTTTTTCGACATACATAAACATGATTTTTCGACATACTATACCTATGACTTTTTCATATTTTTTCGCCATACTTATACTATGACCTTTTTTTCAACATACTATACTATGACTCTTTGTCTATATTTTTCTACATACTATACTAGAACTTTTTTCTTTTTTTATATACTATACTGGCATTCTTTTTCTACATACCATACTTATGACTTTTTTCATATTTTTTGACATACCTATACTATGACTTTTTTTTCAACATACCTATACGACTTTGTTCATATTTCGACATACCTGCTATGACCTTTTTCATATTTTTCGACATACTTATACTGTGACTTTTTTCGACATACTATACTATGACCTTTTTCATATTTTTTTCGACATACCATACTGTGACTTTTTTTCGATACTACCAACTATGACTTTTTCTATTTTTCACAACATACTATACTAAGACTTTTTTCAAAATTTTTTTACATACTATACTATGACTTTTTGTCGACATACTATACTGACTTTGTTCATATTTTTTCGACATACTATACTATGACTTTTTGTCGACATACTATACTGACTTTTTTCATATTATTTCGACATACTATACTATGACTTTTTCTATATTTTTTTGACATACTATACTATGACTTTTTTCATATTTTTTCGACATACTATACTATGACTTTTTTCGACATACTATACTATGACTTTTTTCATATTTTTTCGACATACTATACTATGACTTTTTTTTCAACATACTATACTATGACTTTGTTCATATATTTTCTACATACTAGAACTTTTTCATATTTTTCGATATACTATACTATGACATTTTTTTTCGACATACTTAACTATGACTTTGTTCATATTTTTTCGACATACTATGCTATGACCTTTTTTCATATTTTTTCGACATACTATACTGTGACTTTTTTTCGACATACTATACTATGACCTTTTTTCATATTTTTTCGACATACTATACTGTGACTTTTTTTCGACATACTATACTATGACTTTTTTCATATTTTTTCAACATACTATACTAAGACTTTTTTCAAAATTTTTTTACATACTATACTATGACTTTTTGTCGACATACTATACTGACTTTGTTCATATTTTTTCAACATACTATACTATGACTTTTTCGCCATACTATAATTGACTTTTTCATATTATCTTACTACATACTCATGACTTTTTCATATTTTTTGACATACTATACTGTGACTTTTTTTCGACATACTATACTATGACTTTTTTCATATTTTTTCGACATACTATACTATGACTTTTTTCGACATACTATACTATGACTTTTTTCATATTTTTTCGACATACTATACTATGACTTTTTTCTTTTTATTTCGACATACTATACTATGACTTTTTTCTTTTTATTTCGACATACTATACTATGACTTTTTTCTTTTTATTTCGACATACTATACTATGACTTTGTTCATATTTTTTCGACATACTATACTAGAACTTTTTTCATATTTTTTCGACATACTATACTATGACTTTTTTCGACATACTATACTATGACTTTTTTCGACATACTATACTATGACTTTTTCATAATTTTTCTACATACTATACTAGAACTTTTTTCATATTTTTTCGACATACTATACTATGACTTTTTTCACAATTTTTTCACATGCTATACTATGACCTTTTTGTTGACATACTATGACTTTTTTCATATTTGTTCGACCTACTATACTATGACTTTTTTTCAACATACTATACTATGACTTTTTCATATTTTTTCAACATACTATACATTACTTTTTTCGACATACTATACTATGACATTTTTTCGACATACTATACTATGACTTTTTCATGATTTTTCGACATACTATACTATCACTTTTTTCGACATACTATGACTTTGTTCATATTTTTTCGACATACTATACTATGACTTTGTTCATATTTTTTTACATACCTTACTATGACCTTTTTTTCTACATACTATACTATGACTTTGTTCACAATTTTTCTACATACTATTTTATGACTTTTTCTACATACTATACTATGACTTTGTTCATCGTTTTTTCAACTTACGATACTATGACTTTTTTCATCATTTTTCGACATACTATGACTTTTTACATATTTTCTCGACATGCTATACTATGACTTTTTTCGACATACAGTACTATGACTTTTTTGCCATACTATTTGGATTTTTGCTATACTATTTGGATTTTTGCTTTTATAAAACCGTTTCTACATATATCTGGTAATGTTTCATTGAATAAACACAGAGAAACAAAAAATACAGTAGTTTATTGATTACAAATAGTCATTCTTCGCCAAGCAATGTAGTTCCACAGCTACATTAAGCAGAATGGTTACCAGGCAACATAGAGACGCAGATCAAATCATCGTTTTCATCATACTTTGACTTTTTTAGTACATCCTACACATCCAGGGTTGTGGTTTGGAGGCAGAGTCGGTGCCCCCTAACCAAAAGGTTGGCTGTTCACACCCAGGATCCTTATCACATGTCAAAATGTCGCTGAGCAAGTCACTGAACCCAAAGTTGTCTTACTTAAGATGGGTTCAAATGCATTCAAAGAAACAATACTGTCATTTCAAAGAACTGTTTATACTATGACTTTTTCACCATATGATTTATTTTCAACATACTGTACTATAACTTTTATGAATTTTTTCAAGATACTACACTATGATTTATTTCATACTTTTTCTACATACTACACTATCCATCCATCCATCCATCTTCGTCCGCTTATCCGGTATCGGGTCGCGGGGGGAGCAGCTCCAGCAAGGGACCCCAAACTTCCCTTTCCCGAGCAACATTAACCAGCTCCGACTGGGGGATCCCGAGGCGTTCCCAGGCCAGGTTGGAGATATAATCCCTCCACCTAGTCCTGGGTCTTCCCCGAGGCCTCCTCCCAGCTGGACGTGCCTGGAACACCTCCCTAGGGGAGGCCCCAGGGGGCATCCTTACCAGATGCCCGAACCACCTCAACTGGCCCTTTCGACGCGAAGGGAGCAGCGGCGGTCTACCCGAGCTCCTCACGGATGACTGAGCTTCTCACCCTATCTCTAAGGGAGACGCCAGCCACCCTCCTGAGGAAACCCATTTCGGCCGCTTGTACCCTGGATCTCGTTCTTTCGGTCATGACCCAGCCCTCATGACCATAGTGAAGGTTATAAGCGAAAACTGACCGGTAAATCGAGAGCTTTGCCTTCTGGCTGCTCTTTTCGTCACAACGGTGCGATAGATGGAATGTAATACCGCACCCGCCGTACGCGATTCTCCGACCAATCTCCTGCTCCATTGTCCCCTTCACTCGGAACAAAACCCCAAGGTACTTGAACTCCTTCACTTGGGGTAAGGACTCATTCCCTACCTGGAGAAGGCATTCCATCGGTTTCCTGCTGAGAACCATGGCCTCCGATTTAAGGTGCTGATCCTCATCCCAACCGCTCGCGCCGTTCACCTTGCGGATCCAGTAAGTGCTGAAGGTCGCAGGCCGATGATGCCATCAGGACCACATCATCTGCAAAAAGCAGCGATGAGATCCCCAGCCCACCGAATGCAACCCCTCCCCACCCCGCATCACGCCATATCCTGTCCATAAATATTACAAACAGGATTGGTGACAAAGCGCAGCCCTGGCGGAGGCCAACCCTCACCTGAAACGAGTCCGACTTTCACGCGTGAACCCGGACACAGCCCTCACTTTGGTCATACAGAGATTGGATGGCCCTGATAGAGAAACCCCTCACCCCATACTCCCGCAGCACCTCCCACAGTATCTCCGGGGGACCCGGTCATACCTTCTCCAAATCCACAAAACGCATGTAGACCGGTAGCATACTCCCAGGCGCTCCCTCCAGGATCCTTGCGAGAGTGAAGAGCTGGTCCGTTGTTCCACGCCACCGGGACGGAACTCCGCATTGTTCCTCCTCAACCTGAGGTTCGACTATCCGGCCGAACCCTCCTTTCCAGCACCTTGGATTAGACTTTACCAGAGAGGCTGAGAAGTGTGATACCCCTGTAATTGCGCACACCCTCTGGTCCCCCTTTTTAAAAAGGGGAACCACCACCCCAGTCTGCCACTCCTTTGGCACTGTTCCAGACTTCCACGCAATGTTGAAGAGACGTGTCAACCAGGACAGCCCCTCCCACACCCAGAGCCTTGAGCATTTCTGGACGGATCTCATCAATCCCCAGGGCTTTGCCACTGTGGAGTTGTTTGACTACATCAGTGACTTCCGCCCCGGAAATCGACGACAATCCCCCGTCGCATCCTCCAGCTCTGCCTCTAACATAGAGGCGTATTAGTCGGATTCAGGAGTTCCTCAAAATGCTCCTTCCACCGCCCTCTATTACCTCCTCAGTTGAGGTCAACAGTGTGCCCTCCTTACTGTACACAGCTTGGATGGTTCCCCGCTTCCCCTCCTGAGGTGGCGAACAGTTTTCCAGAAGCACTTTGGTGCCGACCGAAAGTCCTTTCTCCATGTCTTCTCCAAACTTCTCCCACACCTGCTGCTTTGCCTCTTTCACGGCAGAGGCTGCAGCCCTTCGGTACCCTGCAACTGCCTCCGGAGTCCTCTGGGATAACATATCCCGGACAGACTCCTTCTTCAGTCGGACGGCTTCCCTGACCACCGGTGTCCACCACGGTGTTCGTGGGTTACCGCCCCTTGAGGCACCTAAGACCCTAAGCCCACAGCTCCTCGCGCCGCTTCAGCAATGGAAACTTTGAACATTGTCCACTCGGGTTCAATGCCCCCAGCCTCCACAGGGATGCACGAAAAGCTCCCGCCGGAGGTGCGAAGTTGAAAGTCCGCTTGGACAGGGGCCTCCTCCAGACGTTCCCAATTTACCCGCACTACACGTTTGGGCTTACCAGGCCGTCCAGAGTCTTCCCCACCCCCTGACCCAACTCACCACCAGATGGTGATCGGTTGACAGCTCTGCCCTCTCTTCACCAGTTCGAAAAACATACGGCCTCAGATCAGATGAAACGATTATAAAATCGATCATTGACCTTCGGCCTAGGGTGCTCGGTACCAGGTACACTTATGAGCATCCCTATATGTCGAACATGGTGTTCGGTTATAGACAATCCATGACTAGCACAGAAGTCCAACAACAACCAACCACTCTGGTTTAGATCAGGGAGGCCGTTCCTCCCAATCACGCCTCTCCAGTTGTCTCCATCATTGCCCACGTGTGCGTTGAAGTCCCCCAGCAGAACAATGGAGTCCCCACTGGCGCCCCCATGCAGGACTCCACTCAAGGTCTCCAGGAAGGCCGAAATACTCCGAACTCCTGTTTGGTGCATATGCACAAACAACAGTCAGAGTTTTCCCCACAACCCCCCGCGCAGGCGTGAGGGGAAGCGCTCTCTCGTCCGCCCGTCAAACTCCAACGTTAGGGCGCTCAGCCGGGGGCTTGTTAGTATCCCCACACCCCCCCGGCGCCGCACCCCTGAGCAACTCCGAGAAGAAAAGAGTCCAACCCTATCCAGGAACGGTTCCAGAACCGGGACCGTGCGTAGAGGTAAGCCCCACCAGATCTAACCGGTAGCGCTCCACCTCCCGCACCAGTTCCGGCTCCTTCCCCCACAGAGAGGTGACGTTCCACGTCCCCAGAGCCAGCGTCTGCTGCCCGGGTCTGGTCCGTCGAGGCCCCTGACCTTCACTGCCACCCATGTGGCAGCGCACTACACTATGACTTTAAAAAAAAAAAATCTACATACTATGGCTTTTTTTCCAGATACTATACTATGACTTTTTTTCACAATTCTTCTACATACTATACTATGACTTTTTCATATTTTTTCGACATACTATATCATGACTTTTTTTACTTGAATTTTTTCATGGCATACCCTTACGTTCCTAGAGCAGCCCAGGGGATAAGGGGAAGTTACAATAGAATTAAACTGCAGCAAAACAATCAAATAAACTGTAGTACGTGTGCAAACAAATACAGAATTTATTTACAATGAAATTAAAGTATTTATAAAAGGTGTCATACACTATATAAAACTACTCTGACAACAAAACAAGTGTATTAAATATAAACAGGCTGTACATCACATCTTACCTGGTAAACAACAACATCCTAGCAGACACACTCACTCCAGGAGGGAATCAAAATTCCCGGTTGACTGATAATTCTGCCTACAGAGGTAACAGGGAACATATGTCCCAATCCACAGAGAACCCTTCAGCTTTCTTCCTTTTCAAGTTCAATGTGAAGCTTTCCTTCACATTGAACTTGACTACAGACAGAGTAAAAAGGCTCAAGCTACATTATTTGCTCTTCCTCCACAGGAAGTCGCCCTCGCTCATCACGCTGGCAGCGGACGACTCCGACAGCGAGGAGAAGAAGCAGCCAGCTCTCCCTGCTGAGACCGGCGGCGACTCTTACTGCGGCGCCAACGCCACCATCCCTCCTCTGACCTGGAGGAAACCCTAACACACACTCCAACACACACTGCTGGTAGAACATGTCACACCAAGGCTCTTCTTCTTGCTGATTGAGAGCCTGAAATAGAGAAGAAGAAAAAAAACATTAAGTTGTGTAAAACTTCGACACTTCTAAAACTAGTGGTGTTTGTTGACCTAAGGTAGCAATTATTTTAAAACCAGCAGATGTGAAATGTATTTTTTTATTTTTTTTTATCTTTAAGCTTTTCTGAAAGCCACCAGTCTGACGATGTTTGTCAGTTTTACTTGACGCCAAATTGACAGCAGGTGATTTAGGGCATAAAGGTGGACTTAAGTCTGTTTTCAGTGGCAGAGAAAGTTACATCAACGTCCACACAAAACTAGAATGTGCTTGCAATGCTTATTTGATAAGTTATTAGAAAGATTTGAGCTTCATCAAATAAGGCAATAATCCTTCACTTTATGTTTTAATGCTGCCCTCCTGTGGTTACCGGCTGTAACGGCACCTCAGTGAAGCTTAAACGGAACAAAATGACACTTTGAAAAAACATGAAATGATATTGTTTCTATTTTCCCTGTGAGATGAAATGGACACGTTCGATTTTGCACACTGACCTCGCTGTTTAGTGCAGGAGCCGATTATTTGCACAGTTTCTGTAATAATGCCTTTCAGCTGCAGGTGCACAGAGAGGCAGTAACGCACAAAGACATAGTTTGCACACTTTATCATTATTATAATGAAATGCTTGTTTCGATTGTGTATTTTGATTTTATCGTTTCTAATCCTGTCAAGTGCAGCAGCTTTAAAATGTTGCACGTTTAATGCCTACAATTTTCAATTACCACTTCTGGGATTTTACTGAAGGTAAAGTAACTACTTAACAAAAGTTCACATTGGCCAGATCTCCAACTATCAAAGCCCAACTTGCCTTAAACCGACATACGAACATTTGAGGAATATGACACCCTCTCTGATAAAAACATTGCATCTGCATGAGAGTGAAAGTTAGTCAAGAGGCACTGTCCTGATAATGCACGGTTTAATCTCCCTATTTTCTTTAATGTGTAAATTAATTTAGAGAATATTTTAAAAGTAAATATTTTTGAACTCCACCTCAAATGTCTTACCCTGAGCTTTTTAGACGTCGTCACTCCACACCTCTATCTCATACTGGGTGAGTCGTTTATCTTGTAAAAATGCGCCCTGTATAAAAGACAGATGTAGAGCAGTAACTAAGGATTGTTTTCATTGATAAATTCTGACTTTACTTTTTATAATATGTCAGATACAAATATAAAACTTGACCATTAGTCAAAAGCTTAAGATCTTCAGTTTACTACCATAGAAGACTAAAACTAGCAAATATACGTGTTTGAAGAGCTGGAACTGTAAAGTTTGGGGCATTTGTGCTTGAAAAAGAAAATTACAATTATCAAAATTATTGCAGACTCATTTTTTCTTAGTCGATTAAATGACCAATGGTTCTTGACAGATCCATTTATTGCACGTCTTTGTTTGCTAAAATGTGAATTGAGTTAAGGCTGCACCGAATAGTTTCGGAGCTTCAATCCTAGCGTTGACGTTCCAATTCTAAAATCAACATTGTGGAGTTAAAACAGAATGAATACAAATGCTAATGAAATGCTGCGCAGCATTTCATTAGGATTCATTCTGTTTTAACTCAGTATTTCTGTGCAGATGCAGATAAAGGTTATGCTAAGGGCGTATTCATTATTTCATCATATATAAATTTATTTTACGTCCTTACTGGATTAGCCTGCCGTCTCCATGTATTTATGTTGATGACACGGACGCGTTATATCCATTAAAGGAAGTTGATTTAATAAAAAAAAGATGAACTAATTTAATCAGATGAATCACTTTATTCAAATTGAGGATTTTGTTTGTGTATATATTTTTTTAAGTTTCTGTAGGGTAATGATGTCATAAAAAATGACGATAAACATTCAAAGTTTGATTTGAAAACCTCAGTAGGAGCTTCAAATGTAAAAAAATAAAGACATTCGGTACAGCCCTAGATTTTAGTTTAGAGAATTTGAAGAATCTCTCAGCTGAGATGGATTTTTTTCCGTCTATATTTAAAAAGGGAAGGTGTCACATTTACACGCCATCAATCACAAGCCAACCTCCATGCTAGCATCAATGCTAATGGACTTCATTACCCTTAAAGTCCCACGGGACACATGTCATACATTTCTACTGCAGAAATAATGGATTTGTTTGTGATTTTGAGACAGTTGGCACCAACAGAAATTCAAGGGCATTTTTAATTTTCTTTTTACAAAAGTAAAAACCTATTTTAAGAATGTACAGTTTGTAAAGGCTAAATATTGTATCTTATGTACATAAAAAAAAGGCTGTGTACAATGCTGAACTATCTAATACCGTAAGCTTCATGTTCTTATGATGTAAATTTAGCGGCAATAAATGCAATTTATTCATAGCTTTCTTTTAGGTTTACCGTTATCATCAATTGATTTAGACATCTTAGCAGCACCATATCAGTACAGCTGGCATCAGTACATTTTAAGGATAATTTTTCTAAAAGATGTTTCAGAGGAAATACACCTGCAGCAATGATTCAAAGATAAAGTGAATTTACGTTTTAGTTTCCTGTTAAAGGACATGTGTACATATGTGAAGGAAAGAAGCCATTTTTGCAGTTGATTTTGACAATCGTGATTTTTTTTCCTTCTTTTTTTCAAATTTCTTTGTGCCAGTTTTTGTGTCTTTGTTGACATAAATGTGTCCCAGCTCACCTCTTCAAACATCTTTCATTAACTGAATGTCTGCTTAGTCAATAACCTGCCATGTTTAACACAGACCCATTAAAGGAACACTTTTGGTTTTAGTCCTGTAGTTTTCTCCTCTGAAGACATTTCTAATCAAAAACCAGACCAAAAAATAATTAAAAAAAAACGCCTGAAAATGCTTGTTTACCTAAACTGAACTCTTATTTCACACTTTTCACAGATTGTTCTTAGTAGTGCTCAGAGAAGAAATGGACTACAATGCAAAAAGTATTCCTTTATTGTCAAAGAGAAACAAAGCAAAGCAACTGCAAGTGTACAAATATACGTAAAGCAAAAATAAAATAGACATCACTCACCTCATGAAACTGTGTACAGATGTGGCTGTAACCGAACTCTGGGCATCTATATTATCAGAATGTAAATAATAGCTTCTGTTGAAAGAGCAGGAAAAAAAGATTTAAATCAAGAGTGAATTGGGAAGGAAAACGACTTGAGACCTCATGGAACCGGAAATATGGACGGAAAACAGACAGAAGGAGATAAATAAGTCAGCTGAAGACACTTCAATGCACTTGAGCAAGGCACTATTCCTTGTTTGTAACAACCAGATTGTAGTCAAAATGTGTCTCTAAATTAGGGCTGCACAATAAATCTTTTTTTGTGTGAGTTTTTTTTGTGAGTTTTTGTGTTAGTTGAAGGAAAATACCAGTAGAAAACTACACTTTAAAATGTAACTGTCCTTCGTTTTAATTGTGCCTTTTATATTCAATTCAATGTTGAATAACATTTGTTTTAAATTCTGCAAGAAGTTGCTGTATTTCAGCAGAATATTAAAAGCAGCAAAAAAAAAGAAAAGAACTGAGCACGCTTTGATGTCTGTTTATCTATTGCAAGTATTATCGTTATCGCGATATTTAACAACGTTATTGCATATTTTCCTCATATGGTGCAGCCCTGTTCCGAGCTCCCTGTGGCCGTTGTGCTGCTGATAGTCTGAGCCTGGATTTTATCTCCGTCACTTCACGTGTAAAAACTCATCGTTGTTTTCATGAGGTCTTTTAACGTCGTTTTGTTTTCAGTCACAGAGCTGTGTGTTTCAATCAGTTTACTGAAGCTTAATGAAAAGTTGCACACAATAAAAGAATTCAAAGAGTCTCTGTTGTGAGTTTATTGTTCACGCGGTACATTTACTCAAATACCAATAATGCTAGAACATTTATACACTTTGTTTCTTTTCCACTGGACTGGCTACTTTATACTTCGTCAATTTTTGAAGAATATTGTGCATTTTACTGCACAACATCTACTTTGTTTATTCAGATTTTACATGTTAAATGTAGACAGAGACGGGGCGACCTCTAGCTCACCTAGTAAGAATGTGCGCCCCATGTAGGCTGAGGCCTTTGCAGCGGCCCGGGTTCAAATCCGACCTGCGGCCCTTTGCTGCGTGTCATCCCTCATCTCTCTCCCACCATTCCTGTCTATCCACGGTCACTGTGAAATAAAAAGGGAAAAAATTATCTTGTGGGTTTCTCCGTTGCCACGCCTCTATAGGAGACTAGCGGCAGGTTCTGAGTGTTTGGATTCTAATGAGAGAAGTGAACACCGATATTTTCGCCCCATTGTCAACAAAGTAAATATTGGACCCATAAGCTACATATCTCCAGAACATTCTGACACTAAAATATCTCAGGAACAAACTCTCGCGAGATCCTTGGGACTACAGCTAAGCTAACGTCAACTAGGGCTGTGCAATTAATAGGGTTGGGGAAAAAAAAAAAAAAATTATTCTTTTCCCTAGAATCGATATCTTTTTTACTTTTACCAACGATACACCTAAATATTTTCTGTTTATACGGTACTGCCCACGGCAATTACATAATATCCGTTTCCAGCAAAACAGACCGAATGGGAACACAGAATGGGCACACCATTTCTAGGGTTTACAAAGAATGGTCTGAAAAAGGAAAAACATCCAGTATGCTGCAGTCCTGGGGGGGGAGAAAATGCCTTGTTGATGCTAGAGGTCAGAGGAGAATGGGCCGACTGATTCCAGCTGATAGAGGATCAACTTTGACTCAGATAACCACTCGTTACAACCGAGGTATGCAGCAAAGCATTTGTGAAGCCACAACACGAACAACCTTGAGGCGGATGAGCTACACCAGCAGAAGACCCCACCGGGTACCACTCATCTCCACTAAAAATAGGAAAATGAGGCTACAATTTGCACAAGCGCACCAAAATTGGACAGTTGAAGACTGGAAAAATGTTGCCTGGTCTGATGAGTCTCGATTTCTGTTGAGACATTCAGATGGTAGAGTCAGAATTTGAACAGAATGAGAACATGGATCCGTCATGCCTTGTTACCACTGGGCAGGCTGGTGCTGGTGGGGGTGTAATGGTGTGGGGGATGCTATCCTATCAATATGGGCCAACATTTCTAAAGAAGGCTTCCAGTACCTTGTTGAATCAATGATACAAAGAATTAAGGCAGTTCTAAAGGCGAAAGGGGGTCAAACAAGGTATTAGTATGGTGTTCCTAATAATCCTTTAGGTGAGTGTAAATCGCAATACAAATCGAATCGGCACCCATGTATCGTGAAAGAAAAGAATCGGGACTAAAGCATATCGTTCCAGCCCAAGTAATTCCAATCACTAAAACAATGTAATTGAGAAAAACTTTTATTTTGCGCATTACATTTAGCAAGTTAACTTTTTATTGTCTTGCGTTCTTTTCTTGACCTTGTGTTCAAGGTCTCCAAGAAGGCTGAATACTCCGAGCTTTTGTTTGGTGCATATGCACAAACAACAGTCAAGAGTTTTCCCTCCCATAATAATACCTCATAATTGATTTGTTATATTTAATAATCTGAATCTGTAAAGTAAGTTATTAGTATAGCCGACTATAGTTGACAAAAATGCTTTTTATGTAAAAATTATTTCCCTCCAAAATGTAGTGAAGTAAAAAGTACGCTACATTTCCCTCCAAAATGTAGTGAATTAAAAAGTACATTTCCCTCCAAAATGTAGTGGAGTAGAAGGATTAAGTAGCAGAAGATGGAAATATCCTACTCAAGAAAAATAAAAAGTACCCACGAAACTGTACAGTAGGTCTACTTGAGTAAATGTAGGCTACTTAGTTCATTTCCACCACTGAATAACCCATAAAGCATGCTAACGTTACACCTTACTTAACGTACTGTGTCATGCAACTAGCCTACGGTAAATGCAAACATTTGATTCTCAATGAATGAGCGACTTTGCAAAGTCAAATTTCACCACAAAGATCCACCAAAACACCGAAATAACCAGAAGACTACCGAATTATTTCACTACACAAGTAAAGCTCAAAGTCAAAGAAGTAAAAGAGATAATTACATCATCGGTAATGTCTGAAAATTTATCGCCCGACTAAGATAACAGCAGGGAGTCAGGTCAAACCGAACAAATGGAAGATGAAATAATTTACAATACGTCTGTAATTCTCATCTCCCATTGGTGACAGTCGCGTTACAGATAATACATAATTTGTACCACAATAAAAGCTAACATTTCCTTCAAATCTGATCATAAACGTATCCCTTTTAAATTTTACACCCTGAGTTATGTTCAATAGAGGTGTATGCTTTTGTAGGCTACATAATCTCATATTTTATTTATAAATCTTTTATTTTTTGTTATAATATTTTTTTAGCTCAAACTTTTTCGTTGTAAAAGAAGGAAATACATAAAATAAAACGTAGCCTTGTGATAAAACAGAAAAATCATGACTCGAAATTATGACTCATTATACAAACAACTCATTATTTCGATAATGTTTTGCATTGAAATGACTTACAGGATCTTTTTTTTTCATCACATTGGCATTAATCATGATTCAAAGCCATTTAATTGGCTTCTTCCGAAGCTTTCATCCATAATGTTGTCACTATAACCAAAGTCAACAATTAACTATTTTAACAAAGTCAACAATTTACTAACACAATTAACAATTAACTGAGCTGTACTGTACCTGACCTATTGCCAGACTACAGGGCATCTGCGCATGCGTGCGTGGTCCCCCTGAAAGTTATTTAAAGGAATAATGTGAATTTATTTAATATGTGGACAGTAGCCTATACTGATTTCCGCCCACTGACTGGAACCGTGTGTGTGTGTGTGTGTGTGTGTGTGTGTGTGTGTGTGTGTGTGTGTGTGTGTGTGTGTGTGTGTGTGTGTGTGTGTGTGTGTGTGTGGGGCGGGGCGAGTGTGACGCGGAGATTTTATTTTTAATCTGCGCAACTGTTTTGTTTTGGAGGAAAAAGTGGATCAAGATATCAAACAGAGAGAAGACTGAAGTCATCCTCCATTAACATTAATATTATTCAACAGCTCTTTTTTTTTTTTTTTTTTTTTTTTTTTTTTTTTTTTTTTTCTTCCTCTCTTTTTTTCTCTGTCAGACTCAGATTATCTCCATCATCCTGCCGCTGAGATGTGAGTACTCCAACATATTTTATTACATTTTTAATCATATATAACTAGGAATATCTCTGTACTGTCATAAATTAAAGTTGAACTAATCGACCACATGCATAATGCGGCCGAAAACATCCTGTTCGATGTATTAAAACTACTTATTTTCATTTTAATGTATTCATTCATTTCCTCGGTTTTGACCTATTACGTTTGTGTTGCCTGTAGTCTGGGCTGCAGTAGAAATATCACAATGACTCACCGGCTGACTCGCCTAAAAAAACTATCCATCAATACAATAATAAAGTGTTTTTCTACTCAAACAAGCACACTTTATTCTGCTCACAGCATCGCAAAGAACTGAATGAATTATGACTTTAAATGTGGCGTAAAACTACAAGCACTTGTTGGACTTTTTTTTTTTTTTTTTTTTTGAAAAACAAAACATAAAATAGAGATTATTTTATTCTATTTATTTTCCCTTGTGGGGGAGGAGTGGGAGGTATTATTGCGTGCATGCTTATCTCCCTCAGCTCTCTCTGTTCGGAGCCTCTCTAGCTGCTGCTGCACTAATCTTTCTCCATTTTACATCTGGAAAACAAGCCTGTCAGTTAGAGAGAGAGATAGAGAGAGAGAGAGAGAGAGAGAGAGAGAGAGAGAGTGTGTGTGTGTGTGTGTGTGTGTGTGTGTGTGTGTGTGTGTGTGTGTGTCTGCATGTTGTGTTGTTTTAAACTGCTGAGGTGTTACACTCCCTGATGATTTGATTATATGGATGAAGGCCAAAGTTTGATGAGTCATGTTTCTGTTATTGAGTTTCTGCTTTATAAAGTCGCTGACAAATGACGGATTTTATATTCCAGCCGAGAGTGAGCACTTGAGCAAAAAAACAAACAACAAAAAGAAGCAATACGACAATGTGAAAGTACTCTCTTAGCCTCCTAGTCCTGCAGTGATGGGCCAGGACTCAACGGACAAAGTGTTCGGGTCTGAGAAGTGGACCCGATGCTGATGCTCCGTAAACCTGCATTCTAAGTCATTTCCAGCAGGGGGCGACTCCAATGGCTCCAAAAAAAAGTGTGTTTGCTACGTCTCGGGTCCTTAAATTGCATTCACATTTCCTTCACTTGCTTCCCTTCCTCACGTCTTAGTCAGTCCCACCGACTGGGACGGACGGGGGAAATAATGTAAGGAGAGAGGACACGAGGACATTTTTAGTATTTTTAATTTGTCAGCTGTATGGACGGAGTTTGCTACGGCTTTCGGCTGCACGGCTTCTGGGAAGGCTTCTCTCTTGCATCCTCGCTCATAGCTCCTCGGAGATCCCTCCTCCATCCTCGCTCATAGCTCCTCGGAGATCCCTCCTCCATCCTCGCTCATAGCTCCTCGGAGATCCCTCCTCCATCCTCGCTCATAGCTCCTGAGAGATCCCTCCTCCATCCTCGCTCATAGCTCCTGAGAGATCCCTCCTCCATCTTCGCTCATAGCTCCTCGGAGATCCCTCCTCCATCCTCGCTCATAGCTCCTCAGAGATCCCTCCTCCATCCTCGCTCATAGCTCCTCGGAGATCCCTCCTCCATCCTCGCTCATAGCTCCTCAGAGATCCCTCCCCTCCATCCTCGCTCATAGCTCCTCACAGATCCCTCCTCCATCCTCGCTCATAGCTCCTCAGAGTTCCCTCCTCCATCCTCGCTCCTCGGCTGAACCAGAACTTGTTCTGGCCCTCCTGCGTGAAAGCCATCTCAAAGCTCTTATTCCTGCTCGAGGATCAAGGATTGAGGAGCGATCTCCGAGGATACACAAGAGAAGTCTTCCCGCTAGCCGTGCAGCTGAAAGCCGTGGCGAGCGCTGCCCGTACAGCTGACGAATTCACGTGACACTTCAGGTCTCTTTCCCTCTAAAAACTCTCCTCGCATGATTTCCTCCGTCTCTCCCATGCCTCCTCTGTGGGACGGACTAAGACGCGAGGAAAGGAAGCAAGTGGAGGAGCCGGGGATGTAATTTAAGGGGTGTGAGATTCAGCCCAGGTGTATCCTCGCTCATAGCTCCTCAGAGATTCTCAATCCTCGCTCCTTGGGGCAGGAATAAGAGCTTGGAGACAACCTTCACAAAGGAGGGCCAGAACCACTTCTGGTTCAAGCGAGGAACGAGGAGATATCAAATAAAAGTCTTGAGAAGCAGCCCCAACTTCTCACTTTGATTTATTACAAATTGTGCAAAGTTTCTCTGCAGCTATAAAAACTAGACTGTAACTTTGGGGATAAGAAATATCACATTCCTCCTAAACAATAAAATGCACTTCATTTCACTCAGGAGTTTTTGTGCTACATCCTCAGTTGGTTAAAGTTAGTTTTATCACGTAACATTACCATGTAATTGTCACTTATGGATAAAGTGTACAGAGTCACAGTCAGACTAAATCAAATCTAAATTTAAAGCAACAAATGATGGAGTTCAGGTGAAGAACTGAGTTTTACCAAAAACTGTACTTGATACGTTTCCTTTGATGAATACTCGTTCCTCTGTCTCACCTCGGTCGGCCTGCAGGTCGACTCCAGAAGCAGCCGGTTCTCCCGGGGGCCCGGAAGGTGAGGGGGGCCCCCCGGCTCCGGCCCCAAATCTAACCAGCAACAGACGACTGCAGCAGACACAAGCACAAGTGGACGAGGTGAGGAAACTGCTCAAAGACACACAAAAAAACTGTCAATCTGAGAAATATAATCGGGCTATAATTAAGGGCGTTTTCCGATTTCAGCCCTCCAAAAGAACTCAGACCTATTAGTCAGCATGTTTTGAATATATGTGAACACTGCAAAGGGACTGAGACCCCTCTGGAACGAACCGTACTCAGACCTCCTCAGAAAGTAGTCTGATTACGGTTCGCTTTACGTCCGTGTTGGGTCTGGGAACTCACCATTGGCCGGGCTCAATCCGAGGGGCGGGATAAACGGTTGTCTTTCAAATTCCCTCTGCACGCAATAGGATCGCGTTACAACCAACCAGAGCAACGCTAGTTGACAAGTTAAACTTTTGCCGTATCCGGCAACACACTTTTTTAAGAATGACTTCAGTGCCGTTCTTTGTTCTTTTCTCAAAGAAAAGCTGAACTCCAAGTCTTCCTGAGTCGCGGCCAAAGCCGATTCCAAAGACCGCTGTTCGCCAGCAGCAGCAGCCATCTTCTTTGTTTGCAAGTAGCAGGGAATTCACGCGGAACCGTCGCAATGATGTGATTGGCCTGACTAGAGTTTGGTTTTTCCAGTTCGCAAGTCAACGGAGAGTTGCTAGATGAATTACATTTGCTGCCGCTAGGGTGCGTCTAGATCTTTTAGGCTAGTTCTCTTCACCTGTGCATTGTAAACACAACACCTTTTCAGGTCCGTTTTGCCTTTTGCCAGAAAGAGAACAGAGTCCTCTGTCAAGTTAACTGACAAAGTGAACGCAAAAAGAACGGAGTCCCTTCTCTGTTGGCACACTTTTTTTGTCCACTTTAAGAGGACTGAGTTTAGATTGTTTAAAGAGTTCTATAGGTGAAAACACCCTAAATGTTGTGTTGCAAAAATGAACACCAACAGATTAAGATGAGATAACTCCGTTGATCTCGAGGAGGGGGGTTTTGTGATGCTGACAGCCAGGTGTTGTTGTCCCACAGGTGGTGGACATCATGCGTGTGAACGTGGACAAAGTCCTGGAGAGGGACCAGAAGCTGTCGGAGCTGGACGACCGGGCCGACGCCCTGCAGGCCGGAGCCTCGCAGTTTGAGAGCAGCGCCGCCAAACTCAAGAACAAGTACTGGTGGAAGAACTGCAAGGTGTGTGATTGTTTCCCCATCATGACAAAAAATACTTCTCCATCCCTCAGTGTATTTACAATACGCTTGCAAAAGGTCCCTTAAAGGTGCCCTGCCATACAAAACCGTTTTTACTTGCATTTTTTGAAATATGTTAGGTCCATACAGTGCCTTGCGAAAGTATTCGGCCCCCTTGAACTTTTCGACCTTTTGCCACATTGCAGGCCTCAAACATAAAGATATAAAACTGTAATTTTTTGTGACGAATCAACAACAAGTGGGACACAATAATGAAGTGGAACGAAATTTATTGGATATTTCAAACTTTTTTAAGAAATAAAAAACTGAAAAATTGAAGTGCAAAATTATTCAGCCCCTTTACTTTCAGTGCAGCAAACTCTCTCCAGAAGTTCAGTGAGGATCTCTGAATGATCCAATGTTGACCTAAATGACTAATGATGATAAATAGAATCCAGCTGTGTGTAATCAAGTCTCCGTATAAATGCACCTGCTCTGTGATAGTCTCAGAGGTCCGTGTAAAGCGCAGAGAGCATCATGAAGAACAAGGAACACACCAGGCCAGGTCCGAGATACTGTTGTGGAAAAGTTTAAAGCCGAATTGGATACAAAAATATTTCCCAAGCTTTAAACATCCCAAGGAGCACTGTGCAAGCGATAATATTGAAATGGAAGGAGTGTCAGACCACTACAAACCCTACGAAGACCCGGCCGTCCCTCTAAACTTTCAGCTCATACAATGAGAAGACCGATCAGAGATGCAGCCAAGAGGCCCATGATCACTCTGGATGAACTGCAGAGATCTACAGCTGAGGTGGGGAGACTCTGTCCATAGGACAACAATCAGTCATATACTGCACAAATCTGGCCTTTATGGAAGAGTGGCAAGAAGAAAGCCATTTCTTAAAGATATCCATAAAAATTTCGTTTAAAGTTTGCCAAAAGCCACCTGGGAGACACACCAAACATGTGGAAGAAGGTGCTGTGGTCAGATGAAACCAAAATCGAACCTTTTGCAACAATGCAAAACGCGTTATGTTGGCGTAAAAGCAACACAGCTCATCACCCTGAACACACCATCCCCACTGTCAAACATGGTGGTGGCAGCATCATGGTTTGGGCCTGCTTTTCTTCAGCAGGGACAGGGAAGATGGTTAAAATTGATGGGAAGATGGATGGAGCCAAATACAGGACCATTCTGGAAGAAAACCTGATGGAGTCTGCAAAGACCCTGAGACTGGGACGGGAGATTTGTCTTCCAACAAGACAATGATCCAAAACATGAAGCAAAATCTACAATGGAATGGTTCACAAATAAACATATCCAGGTGTTAGAATGGCCAAGTCAAAGTCCAGACCTGAATCCAATCGAGAATCTGTGGAAAGAACTGAAAACTGCTGTTCACAAACGCTCTCCATCCAACCTCACTGAGCTCGAGCTGTTTTGCAAGGAGGAATGGGCAAAAATGTCAGTCTCTCGATGTGCAAAACTGATAGAAACATACCCCAAGCGACTTACAGCTGTAATCGGCAAAGGTTGGCGCGTACAAAGTATTAACTTAAGGGGGCTGAATAATTTTGCACGCCCAATATTTCAGTTTTTTATTTCTTAAAAAAGTTTGAAATATCCAATAAATTTCGTTCCACTTCATGATTGTGTCCCACTTGTTGTTGATTCTTCACAAAAAATTACAGTTTTATATCTTTATGTTTGAGGCCTGAAATGTGGCAAAAGGTCGAAAAGTTCAAGGGGGCCGAATACTTTCGCAAGGCACTGTATGTGTTTGTGTTATGTTGTGAATGTGAAAATGAACTGCTACCTCCTCTGTCAGCTCTAGCCACTGAAAAGAAATAAGCAGAGAAATCAGACCAATTACAAAAGCTGGTCAGTCTGACATCATGTTGCCTGAGCTCATTACTATTCATGAGCTCGCCCAGTTGGTCTGGGTAAAGGATTCTGACAGCCAGGCTCTCATTGGCTAGCTATTAGCCAATCAGATTCAAACAGCTTAGCTTGTTGAATATTAGCAAGAACTGGCAGAAATCGAGTCTTCCTGTAGGCTTTCTATGCCACGCTAGAATGGTTTGAAACAAGGTAACCAAGGCATTTTTTCAACAAACAAATGTTACAGAGTCCATGGTAGAACTTCAGACATCACCACAAAGTAATGAAATATGTGTTTCCATTGAATCACGGCTCCCCAAACTAATCCGGGATGTATTTTCTTTTCTTTACCTTGCTGTGTCTCTGTTGTCAAAAATAAATAAGAAAATTAAAATGTATTTTTACAATTAACAATTGAAATGATAAAGGCACTTGCAGATTACAAAGTAGTACAAAATGTAAACTATACCATAGTGTTTTTTATTTTGACCTCTGTTATTACGATTTCATCAAACTTATTTTTCACAAAATCCGTTTTTGCTCTGAGATTATAGTCTGGAAAACAACGTTCTGGACAAATTCATTAGCTAAATGAGACTGAAACAAAGTCCAGTTTGACTCAGCTCGGTCCTGGATTTGCCCTCCAGCCGCGATCTTTATCCCGCGTTCACCTCCATCATCACACCACACTTTCATCTGTTCATTCATTCATTCATCTATCTATCTATCTATCTATCTATCTATCTATCTATCTATCTATCTATCTATCTATCTATCTATCTATCTATCTATCTATCTATCTATCTATCCAATCCATCCATCCATCCGGCCGCGGCTGCCAATCCATTTTCATCTCAGCATCAGTTCATCCAGCGCTCCGCCTCTGACGGACACACAGCGCAGTTTCCAGATCGTCCAATCAGAACCTGTCATTTTTGAGAGTCAGATTAAAAGGAGAGTGTGACTGACAGCGACCAGGAAGTCAGAGACAGAAATCCAAATCGGGATTACAGGGACAGTCTGGGATTAAAAAGCCATCTGGGATTTGTGATATAACTCCACCCACCCCCAACACACACACACACACACACACACACACACACACACACGTTTGTACTTCTCTACTTGTGACGACCCTCATTGCAATGCATTCCCTAGCCTCTAATATTAACCTTATATTTAACAGCTTTATTTGTACAGCACATTTCAGCAGCAAGGCAATTAAGTACTTTACATAAAACATTAAAACATCCGTTAAGGAGAATATGGGTGCGTTCTGATCACCTAGTAGTTCCTTGCAAAGTGGACTGTTATAGTAAAACTCAGGAGCAGTTTGACTTCTGGATACAAGAAGGTTCGGGAGACTCTGATGACTTACACATGAGCATTTAATGGAATCTCGATCGAGGAGAGATTACCCAAACACTACAGTTCAACCATGATGAATTATCGCTTAGTGAGGGTCTGTGTCTCTCCCCCAGATGCATATATATCTCTCGCTCAAGCTGTCAAGTTTGTTATGCCAAGATATTGATGGAGCCAAAACAAAAGATGCTCACCTAGAACCTAGTTGAGTCTATCTCTATCTGGGATGTATGCAACAGTGTGTCAGAGCCCCCTTTACCCTTTTTCCACCGACCTCCAAAAGGAAACAAAACATTCCCTTATCATGCAGCTGCATAGACCCCCTGAATCTGTAGACACACACACACATACACACATACACACACACGAAGAGGTTTGGTTATTAGAGTCTAGCCGAATATTCTCGTCCCCTGACCTGTAACCTAAGGACGAACGGATGCTATCTAAGTTTTCCCTTTGTCTCATCTTATCACAACATGGTGTTTCCCCCACAGACTGCGCAGGGCATTCAGCCATGTTAAAGGACCCACTCACTTTATGAGTTTTTTTAACATTAATATGCGTTCCCCCCAGCCTGCCTATGGCCCCCCAGTGGCTAGAAATGGTGATAGGTGTAAACCGAGCCCTGGGTATCCTGCTCTGCCTTTGAGAAAATGAAAGCTCAGATGGGCCGATCTGGAATCTTCTCCTTATGAGGTCATAAGGAGCAAGGTTACCTCCCCTTTCTCTGCTTTGCCCACCCAGAGAATTTGGCCCACCCATGAGAGAGAGAGACATCATGGCTTGCAAACGAGCAAAGTGGCAGTTGGTCAAGGCCACACCCCCACCCTCCACCGTCCTGCTGCCACTAATACTCACTACATGACCAAATGTGGACTAATCCGCCGCTGAAAATAGTCCCCAGCAATTTCCTCCTGTTTGTTCGATAAAAACTACTGCAGCTGATTTAGAAAATCGCTGTGTGTTTCTTCTAAACATGAAGCTATATATGCGATTAGCTAACAATAAGAAAAATGTTTAACTTTAACTTTTCATTCATTTTCACACACAAACAAGCTCCCAATCAATCCACGAACATCTGTATTCTCTCTCTCTCTCTCTCTCTCTCTCTCTCTATCCCCTTGTTCTTGTTAATCCCTCTTGCCCTCCAGTCAGCGTGATTTCCTGTCCGTCAGCAGACTCTCATGTCATCATGTGGATTTATTTATGGAGTATTGAGGTCCGCGCACACACAACCTTGCATATTGTATCTGTTTATCAAGACTCTGTCTCCGGGGACAAAACATTAAAATTCAATTCAATTTCATTTTTAGTGTTAAATCACAACAAAAGTGATCTCACTTTACAGAAAGATTCTGTCTAGACCACACTCTATAATTTACAGAAACCCAACGAGTCTAAATGAACAACATGGAAACATTTAGTGACACTTTATTTTACATGCCCATTTAATATTAAACGTGAGATTTCCATTTCTTGTTTGATTGTAAAGCAGGTCGAGGCGCTATATAAATACTGGGAGTATTAAGATGCTGAATCCACAGAGATATGCACACAGCCCGTATTCAGAATCTGTGCTTTTAAACGAGCTGTCAGGACTTCCTCTACGGTTGTGATGTCACAACTACACAGTCCTTCCAGAAAAGAGTTTTTTTGTGATTGTTGCGGGCAAAAATCCTTGATTATGCGGCACGTTTTCTTAAAAAATGCTGATGGAATATATGGGATATTTATGCAATTTTATGCGATGAAATTGCGGGAACTTGCAAAAACTGCAGTTTGATGAAAAGAGAAAAAAAAGTGATTCCCCCAACACCGATTGGATTTTCGATGATGTTCACGTCACGTAATTATGTCACTTTGTAACGTTCCCATGGCAACAGGGGAAAATGGCTGCTCTTGTGTGAAGTAAACACAACATTTTTCAACTTTCTGTTAAGATATATGTGTATTTTTTGCAACGAAAATGCGGGGATTATGAAATCATGCAAGCCCCGCATATTTTGCGCGGAAATTTGCAATTCATGCGGTGAAAGTGCAGCATATTTGAAAAAATGCGCCCCCGCATAAACATGCGGACTTTGGCTGATTATGCATTGAATTATGCGATCGCATAATCGCGTTTTTTTCTGGAGGGACTGTATATATAGGTAAAAAGTGCCGTTACAGTCATTCCCCGGCTGCAATGACGCTGCAGAGACTCAGAGAGTGCATATGCAGAAGACCCAGAAACACTGACCAATCAGAGCAGACTGGGCTTTTTTCGGGAGGGGGGGGGTCTTAAAGAGACAGGCGCTAAAACTGAGCGTTTCAAACAGAAGGGGAGTACAGGTATGTTCAGATAGACAGTATGTGATAAATAATGTGTTTTTGAACATTAAAGAACATGTTTTTGTAGCGTTGCAAAATATGGGGATAAACCCTGAAAATGAGCATAATATGGGACCTTTAATTTCCTACAAAATTTCATGGATTTCAGAAATGAAATTTATTTAAAGGATAATTTCACCCAGTCAAGTTTATTCTTTTCTAAGTGACTTTTTCTTTTTTCTTCCAGATGATGATCATCATGGCAGTTATAGGCGTTATATGTTGTGGAGTCATCTTCTGTAAGTAATTTTTATGGCTTGTTAATTTTTGTAGTTTCTCTTTTTTGCTTTTTTGTGTGTAATGAAGGTTTATTTATTTATTGATTGATTAGTTGTTTTGTGAGTTTTCTTTCTAATATGATTTAGTGAAGATATTTTCTTTTTTCTGACTCAATGTGGTTGTTTCATATTAGGGCCATTGTACGTAAAAAAAAAAAAAAAAAAATCATAAAATGACTTCTAAACTCACTCAGACATGAACTCCTCCGCTCTCCCTCCTCAGTGTATTTCTTCTACTGAGCTGGTCTTCAGGGATGGACGCCACGAGCCGCAGCAGGACGAGTCTCCACCGAGCCAAACACCCAGCCTCTTCTCAGCACTCCTCCTGCTCTTCATCCTCCTCTTCCTTGCCGATGCCTTCCTTAGAACACCACCATGCTTGGTCTGTGATGTGCTCCATGCAGTGCCTCCTTTTCTTCTCTGCTCCTCTTGGGAAACGTCTCTCCGGGCAGGAATCCTGGGTGGACGTCATATTGTTTGGGTTCCCTGCATCAGGACAGTTTACATCATGAGTTGATTTAAAGTGCTCATATTATGCTTTTTGGCTTTTCCCCTTTCCTTTATTGTGTTATATATCTTTTTTGGGTAACGTAATCGGTGTACAAAGTGAAAAAGCCCGAAATCCACCCCAAAAGGACTTACCATCTCCAACAGAAAACACTGTTCACAAACTGCTCCAAACAGCTCTATTGTAGTCCAGCCTTTACTTCAGAGACAAACGTGGTCACTTTGTAACACATGTTATAATGCTCGCCTAGCTGCTAGAATGGCACGCCCTCATACTCTGCTTCTGACTGGCTAGTAGTCCTTACCTAGGTACTGTCAGGGCACGCCCTCATACTCTGCTTCTGACTGGCTAGTAGTCCTTACCTAGATACTGTCAGGGCACGTCCTCATACTCTGCTTCTGACTGGCTAGTAGTCCTTACCTAGGTACTGTCAGGGCACGTCCTCATACTCTGCTTCTGAGTGGCTAGTAGTCCTTACCTAGCTACTGCGCATGTGCGACTCCTAACAAAGATGGTACAGAAGTGAGATGCCTCACTCTGTAGCTAAAACAGAGAGCTCAACACACAGGGTGAAAAGAGGAGCTGCAGCAATGTGCAGTACAACATATATATGGTGTTTTTTGAAAATTAAACCATGTGAACCTATTCTAGTACAACCTCTGAATACAATTATGAACCTGAAAATTAGCATAATATGGGCACTTTAAGAAAAAGTAAACCAAAAGGACTTCTTCTTCCTTGCTGTATTGTCCTGTGTCAAAGAAGAAGTCACATTTCTTGTAGCCAAACAGAAAGGTCAGTGTAGGTTCTGCTTAACGCCTGGAAGGAGAGGGGTGAGCGGAGGCAGATTGCAACTAAGTGTGTAGGATTAAAGCAAATTAATAATTGTATTTACCATTTATGTTTTCAGCGTTTAACATTAATCTGGTTCCAAATCTATCGACGGCGATCGTTTAGTTTTGATGTTGGGGAACTAAAACACCACTAAACAGTATTTAAAGCCAAGTTCATGGATTCCTGTTTCTTTTCCTCTCTGTCCAGCTGTATTGTATTTGTCCAGTATTGTTCAGGAAAGCTGCACCCTTGCTGTCAGTATTGGTACTGCTACTGATCTTTTTATTATACAACGGAAACATTTAGATGGTTTTTCGCCGTTTGTGCAGCCTCAGTTTGAGTTATTGTAACAGTTGTGATGCAGCCATCTCGTGAACCAACCTGACTTGTGTTTTATGTATTTCAGCTGTGGTTTGAATGTTTCTGTGTTCTGCTTGAATGCGACTCCTCTGTATAGTTTTGAGGCATTTTTCTGAATGAAAATAGTGCGACTGTAGACTGTAGATATTAGAAGGTTTGATTATTAAACTAAAAGAGAAATACTGTGAATAGGTGTTGGGATATCAAAGGAAAAGTGACATTTAAAGATTACAAGCAAGGTTATTCTGATTCTGGCCTGGGATTTCAAATAAATTCATGTTTGCAACAGAAAAATGTGGTATTCGTGCCTTGATTTATTCTGAAAAGTTGTTCCATTTTAACCTAAAAGCTCTCTCAACATTGGTATTGTCTTTATCTGCTAGCTTGGTCCTACCAGACTCTCGTACATTTCATTTTTACAGAGTTTGGCGACTCTCCATTGACAAGTATTAAAGGTCCTATAACATGCTGCTTTTTGGATGCTTTTATATAGGCCTCAGTGGACCCCTAATACTGTATCTGAAGTCTCTTTTATATAGACCTTAGTGGTCCCCTAATACTGTATCTGAAGTCTCTTTTATATAGGCCTTAGTGGTCCCCTAATACTGTATCTGAAGTCTCTTTTATATAGACCTTAGTGGTCCCCTAATACTGTATCAGAAGTCTCTTTTATATAGACCTTAGTGGTCCCCTAATACTGTATCTGAAGTCTCTTTTATATAGACCTTAGTGGTCCCCTAATACTGTATCTGAAGTCTCTTTTATATAGGCCTTAGTGGTCCCCTAATACTGTATCTGAAGTCTCTTTTATATAGACCTTAGTGGTCCCCTAATACTGTATCAGAAGTCTCTTTTATATAGACCTTAGTGGTCCCCTAATACTGTATCTGAAGTCTCTTTTATATTGACCTTAGTGGTCCCCTAATACTGTATCTGAAGTCTCTTTTATATAGACCTTAGTGGTCCCCTAATACTGTATCTGAAGTCTCTTTTATATAGACCTTAGTGGTCCCCTAATACTGTATCTGAAGTTTCTTTTCTGAAATTCAGCCTTGGTGCAGAATTACAGCCACTAGAGCCAGTCCCACAATGAGCTTTCCTTAGGATGTGCCATTTCTGTGTCTGTAGCTTTAAATGCTATTGAGGAGGAGAGAGGGGGGGCAAGGTGGAGGGTGGGGGTGTGGCCTTGACCAACTGCCACTTTGCTCATTTGAAAGCCATGATGTCTCTCTCTCTCTCATGGTTGGGCCAAATTCTCTGGGCGGGCAAAGCAGAGAAAGGGGAGGTAACCTTTCCCCTTATGACCTCATAAGGAGAAGATTCCAGATCGGCCCATCTGAGCTTTCATTTTCTCAAAGACAGAGCAGGATACCCAGGGCTCGGTTTACACCTATTGCCATTTCTAGCCACTGGGGGACCATAGGCAGGCTGGGGGACCTCATATTAGAAAACCTCAAAGTGAAATTTTCATGCCATGGGACCTTTAAAAACTGGAAAATTATGCCCGATAGCTGCAGTGTCATTTAGTAGTTCATATTCATTCATAGAGAATGCCTTTCTACAGCACCCAGAATGTTGTGCTACGGCACTGCCCAACAAGCTCTAGGTTTCATGATATGCGAACATTCACAACACCCTCTGCTTTGGTATCCACACCACATGTAAAACCTGACCCCCCCCCCAAAAAAACAACAACATTTGAGCCAAAATTCTTCCATTTTTCTCAACGATGTAACAAATTGCTTCACGGCACTGCACACATACGCCCATTCAGGAATCGGCTAACAAGGTAGAGTTTTTCACACTATCGTCATGGCTGAGCCGGCAAAAAAGAAGCAGCAAGCTAGGAAAGCATTGTTGGAGGAACAGAGAAAGAGGAAACAGCAGAATGACCGAGAAACGACTCAGACACAAGTAAACATAGGAGCCCATGAAGCTGTAGGGGGGGCTCTAGAGAGAAACCTGCCAGCAAAAAGCGAGAACACAGTGAAGAAATGGCCAAAACTGCATAGCGCCCCTTTAAATCTGAGCTTTTACTAATGGGATTCTGACCACAGATCCCATCGTAGCGTGCCTCCCCCCAACTGACCACAAACAAATTCTTTATTACATTTTTTTATTTAGGTCCCAAAAAACCATCATAATAACATTATATCAATAATATTAATACAGAAATTGAAAAAAATGGAGGAAAAAAATAAAAAATAAAATAGCTTTTCTGTCCACAGCCTCAAACTTGGGGAAGGGATCCGATGCTCCAGAAAAACTCTGTTTAAAGTCTTTTTAGGGGGGGTGGGGTGGGGGGGGAGTGAACTGGGCGTGGCTTCAAGTTGAGCGCGCTGTCCGTCATTCTGCTGTGCACCAATCAGGAATGTCGAGGTGAGGCAGGGGGGTTGGTTTTCGAGGTAAACGCGCAGGGCCTCAGTCTACTGCTGCGACATCTGGAGGAGAACAGAAAAAAAAAAAACTTTAAAAAAAAGAGCAGCTTAAAACACAATTCCCTAGTGCAAAGTCAGCACTAATTAGTTTACTATTTATTTTTACTAATTAGTTTACATTGCGATTCTCTCTAGAACGAGTCGATGCTCGATTCTGATAATTTTTATATATATATATTTTTTTTTTAAATGTGTTGATTTTTATTTTAAAGTTACTGTCTCTAGACAAGTAAAAATCAGAAAACAGTGAGTTAAAGAGGATGGGATAATGGACAACAACTTAGTTTAGCCAAGAGTGCAGGAAAAAAAAAAAAAGCCAAAAGCCAAAAAGGAAAAAGACATTTAATTTTGTATATATACACATATACACACACACGATCTAATGAGACATACATACATAAAATAATTAGGCAAAACACATGTGTGTAAAAAATATGTCAAAATCTCAGCTTTGTCTAGGAAGTGACTAGCAAACTTTTTATGTATACAGCATTTTTTTTTAAATCACGCATGGAAATGTAAAAAAATAAATAAAATTGTTGCATCGATAATCTGTTTGGAATCGAATCATGAGGTGCTAAGAGATTCCCACCTGTACCAAAAACGTTCTTTAAGTACTTTTGTATTTGAAGAATTTCCCCGATAGCGTTAATCGATGCCGGTTAAACGGTCACTCGTTAACACCCCTAGTTAAGTGGCTGTTCCTACGGCTAATTCTCCGGGTGGTTTGGTTACCTGTTGCGTCTGTGACTGCGTCTGTGTCTCGGGCCCTCGACTCGCCAGCCGGCTCAGGATGTTCCTCTCCGACATCTGGAGTCGCACGGCAACCGGCGGTATCCGGGCGATGGTTGCCGGCAGGCGGGTGACATCCGCCTTCATGTCGCTCAGCAGTTCCTCCAACTGCTTCAGCACTGAGAGAGAGAGAAAACGGTTTTATGTCCGTCCTTTACTTCAGATTCTCGCTCTACACAACGTTTCAATGTTTGCATCTCATTGTGAGGCTTTTTTTTTTTATTATTTAAAAAAGGTTCCATGGCATGAAAATTTCACTTTATGAGGTTTTTTAACATTAATATGAGTTCCCCCAGCCTGCCTATGGTCCCCCAGTGGCTAGAAATGGTGATAGGTGTAAACCGAGTCCTGGGTATCCTGCTCTGCCTTTGAGAAAATGAAAACTCAGATGGACTGATCTGGAATCTTCTCCTTATGAGGTCATAAGGAGCAAGGTTACCTCCCCTTTCTCTGCTTTGCCCGCCCAGAGAATTTGGCCCACCCATGAGAGAGAGAGAGAGAGAGAGAGAGAGAGAGAGAGAGAGAGACATTATGGCTTTCAAACGAGCAAAGTGGCAGTTGGTCAAGGCCACACCCCCACCCTCCACCTTGCCCCCCCCTCTCTCCTCCTCAATAGCTACAGACACAGAAATAGCACATCCTAAGGAAAGCTCATTGTGGGACTGGCTCTAGTGGCTGTAATTCTGCACCAAGGCTGAATTTCGGGAAAGAGACTTCAGATACAGTGTTAGGGGACCACTAAGGTCTATATAAAAGAGACTTCATATACAGTATTAGGGGACCACTAATGTCTATATAAAAAAGACTTCAGATACAGTATTAGGGGACCACTAAGGTCTATAGAAAAGAGACTTCAGATACAGTATTAGGGGACCACTAAGGTCTATATAAAAAGAGACTTCAGATACAGTATTAGGGGACCACTAAGGTCTATATAAAAGAGACTTCAGATACAGTATTAGGGGACCACTAAGGTCTATAGAAAAGCATCCAAAGAGCACCATGTCATGGGACCTTTAAAATAAAGTCACAATATTTGCAGGAGCGGAAATAAATAAATAACTTGTGAACTTTAAGAACAAGTTCACTCACACACACACTGAAATGTAATGAATGAGTAGCAGCACTAGTGCACAACCGAAGTAATTCACCCATTTTAAATGTTCAAATAAAACCAAACAAAGATAAAAACACAAATAGTCACAGTTTACAACTACAAATAGTCTCATTGTTAGAATATCTCTAAAAGCAAATTTGACCCATTTTCAAAACGTTTCTGTATCAGAAATTTGGGTTTTCTTTCAAGCATCTAAAAAAGAACTGATACAAGAACGTTGAAAAAAAAGTGACCAAAATATTGGAAAGAGCTTTTAAAAATGTGGGGAGAAAACAAAACAAAAAAAAAGGACAAAAAAGAAAACTATTGAAAAAAGTGACTAAAACATCTGGAAAGCTTCCAAAACATTGGGAAAAGTGACAAAAAAAAGACGACCAAAACGTTGGGGAAAAAGTTATTATTTCATTTACTTCCTGAGTCCTACAGGCCAACATATTTAACCAGAGTTGAACGTGGTGACATGCAGATCGTGTGATCTCCGACTCCCTGGCGTGGCGTCTTACCTTTGTGCAGGACGGCGTTGGCCGGTTTGTTCCCGGACATGGACTCCTTGCTGAGGTGCTGGTGGGACTCGGCCAGACACTCCACCTCGCTGAAGCGGGTGTTGAGGGCCATGGAGGGGTGGGAGGGGTCCTCCGACATGTTGAGGTAGGCGGCGCGACGCAGCTGCTCCTCGATCACCAGCGCCTGTTCCAACAGCTGGAGGGGGGAGGGGGAGGGGAGGAGGAGATGGGGGAAATTAACTTCAAGAGAACTTGTTCTTATGCTAATTTATTGACTTGCCCATAGTCATGGGTGGATTGTAAAGTACCTAACGTGTCAGCTGGACTGATCATAGAAATGCTCCCTGCTGTCTTTCACTGCTTCCATATCTCTCCTATCTCTAACTGTAAACATTAGTGGTGGGAACAAAAATAGTATGGGTCGGGATTTTTTTAATAGATTTCCCCCTCCTAGATTCAATTTTTATGGCGACTACATCATATCCGTTTCCAGCAGAAAAGATTGAAAGCAGAAAATCCATGTACTTTTATTTATAATTTTTTTTACAAATGAAATAAATGTCAGACTGACGTGCATTTTTTTTTTTTTTTTTTTTTTAAAACAATCTGTTTTTAAAAATGCCTCATGGTGTATTGTCTCTAGAGGGCACAGAGGTCAGATAAATACAAAGCTTTTGCAAAACTAAAGTGAAAAGAAATCTAGATGCAAAAGGAGGAGTCCCTTTGAGAAACATACAGTGTCACTACAGTGCTTGTGCGGTTTCTAAATTACAATTTCTGTCCCGTTATTGTCATTGATGTATTTGAATACAACACAAATTAATAATTAGCACATACATTCCTGAAATAAAAAGCCTTAAAAATATCAGATGTAATCAGCGGGGAGCATACAGAGCTGCAACGAAACCTGGAAGACCAAAACTACTATTAAGTGACAAAGAGTTTCGGCAGGTTTCTCTTAGTCAAATCTTTTTTTGGGGCCTTTTAGGCCTTTGTCTCTATATATAGGACAGCTGAAGACATGAAAGGGGAGAGAGAGAGAGAGGTGGAACGACATGCAGCGAAGGGCCGCAGGTCGGAGTTGAACCTGCGGCAGCCGCGTCGAGGAGTAAACATCCATATCTATCTATCTATCTATCTATCTATCTATCTATCTATCTATCTATCTATCTATCTATCTATCTATCTATGTCTGTGTGCTCTACCAACTGAGCTACCCAGGCGCCCCCTTAGTCAAATTTAAGACTTTTTAAGACCTTTATAAATGAAATTTAAGACCTTTATCACAACATCAACTGAGCCCGAAATTCAGTTTTTTCAAGCCAAGTATCGCTAAACTTGCACTTCCCCATAGCTGAAGAATAAAAAAAATTTAAAAATCCATTTTATGTCTGTGGTACAATCTGAAAGAGAAAGGAAAGCTGATTGGCTGCAATATAAGTTGCATGATGGTTTCATTTGTAGTCGTAATATAGCAAAATTATATTTGGACGAGTGAAAGAAAGAACTACAAACGCCACGGAATAAAAAAATAAAAAAAATTCCATAAGAGGTAGTAGCCGTGCATGGACGTAGGAGAATTAGGACCTGGTTAAAATGATGAGAGACCTCCAACACAATACTTTTTAAGACGCGCAGAAACCCCGTTTCAATCCCAACATCGTTTTCCTCTCCATCCACAGGAAGTGAAAGCTACCTTAAATCTCCGGGCGAGGAACTTGTTCTTGATTTCCAGGAAGTTGCCTCGGTTCATCTCGCCCTTGAAAGGCTCGTTGAGGATGGCGAACTTGACGTCGTTCTGGATGTCCTGCCAGCGGGCGTAACCGTGTCTGGGAGGGAGCGCCGGTCAAGGAACAATGACATCTCTTCATCTCCAGACAACAATTCCCCCCCCCATTACATCCTGTTACAATTATTACATAATTGTCTAAGGTCTTAAGGTGCATGACTGGTACTGGTTGGTATTTGTTTAGATATGCCAAATTGTAATTATATAAGTAATTTTTGGACTATATATTTTTATGTCGGTAACACTTTACTTGAAGGTATCCACATAAGAGTGGCATGACACATGAACCCTAACAGTTGGATATATTTATTTTATGATATTAAAGAGCAGTTGTTTACTTCATAGGCTGTGTGTCTGTGTTAGTACATTATCTGCGTCACATAACCGTGACATAAGCAAAAAATGTATCCTGGAAGTCATTCAAAACTTGGATTTGTTTTAAAATAAAAAGTAATAAATAAATAATTAAAAATTTTGACTGAAAGACAATAATATTTCTTAATTGCAATTATAGATTGCAAGGAGGAAGAGACAATATAAGACAATTAATTGAAATGCAACATTAGGAATGGTTACAGCTCTAGCCCCTCTCCCCCCTTAGCGAGATCTGAGAGCCAATCACAGGTGGGAAAAGGATACTGTATGATGCCAGCCAGCAGCCAGTAGTCATGGCGGCGGTGCCAAATCTCGTTGGTTTTCTTGGTGACGGTGGCGGCGCGCTCCTCGTTTTGCCACAAAGAGTGAAGCTCTGAGAGAAGAAAGATGCCAATTAGGAAAATGACAACAACAACAACTTTTAAGCTATTTGTGTCTGTCTGTCTGTCTGTCTGTCTGTCTGTCTGTACCTGTGAATCCTCCGTCAGCGATGTTGAACATGAACCTGGTCTTTGCCTTCTTCTTCTCCTCGCTGGCGGCTCCAGCGGCGGCGGTGGCCACGGCGGCTGAGGCTCCGCCCTCCTTGCTGCCGTCGCCGTTCTGCAGTTTGGTTGCTTCCTCCGGCTTCGGAGGCTCCTTCTCCTCCTTCAGATCTGCTGCGGGAGAGCGAAAAGGAGACACGGTTAACGACTAGACCACATGCACGGAGAAAGGGAAGGGGATCAGCCGGAAGCTGAGAATGATATTTCATGAGAAATAGAGAAAAAAAAAACTGTCATATTCCCGTTTATTAAACGGTCTGGTGTGAAAAATAAAAAAAAAGAAACTGGGTTTGGTACCTTTCTTTTCATCTGCAGGAGAAGTGGTGTCCATCTTTTCTTCTCTCTTTTCTTCGGCTGCAAAACAAATAAAACCATTAAAGGAGAAAGTAGAGACAGCCGTGACTTTAAAGATCATAGGAGGTCGAGGAAGGACACGTCGTCACACTTCGAACCGCGACTTCTGCAGATTACAGTCACGTTTCTATCGGAGAGCAGATCTCAACTACAGAATCTGATTCTAGCTACAAAATCAACCACAGCTGGGCCTCAGTCAGAAGACGTGAATCCTACATTCCGTACAAAATGTGCGAAAGAGAAAGCGAGTCCAACGTAAAAGATAAAACGATGACGAAACTCAAAAAGTGAGATGCATTTCTGTTAAAGGGGGAAATTTATGGAGGACTTCATTTAAGCGCAATTCTGAGATTTAACAAAATGTACAATACAATCAATGTAATAAATGTAAAATCGGAAATATTGGATTGATTGGTTGAAGCCGGCTAACCAGGCCAAGTCGACTAGCAACAGCGGACAGACAACAACAACAACAACAACAACAACAACTAGTGCAAAATCTCGCACTGCAGAATTTATGTTCTGCGTGTGCGACTAATCAACATGACCAACCAAATGTTGCACACTGGACCGAAAGTCCTGTACTGAACGGCATCAGAGCACGAGGGCAGAGCGAGTGGGGTGGGGGGGGATTTAGATGGAGCGCAGAGGGAATCTTTCGCTCCGGTAGCGGTGACGGCAGAAGTTTCTCCCTCCAGTCATGCCGCCAGTGCCCGCCATCCGGCAGACTTTTTGCTGGTGGAGCTCCGGGCATGGAGAGAGGGCGGGCGCCGCTCATCTAATAAAACACAAAATGATAAAACGCAGCTCTTTTTGGAGCGAGAGGTGAGCGTGGAGTGATATTGAGCGGAACGAACACATCCGTGAGCTAGGAGCAGAAATTCTCGCTGCTCCACGGCGCTCACGTGCTCTGTCCTGCAACCGCATTCTTTGTTTTAATAAAAACGGTGTTTGTGTATAATTTCTTTTGTAGTATTTATTCCCTCTTTTTATGACCGAATAAAACCAAAACGGATCACGTTTACAAGCTGCGCACCTTGAGCAAGTTGATAAACTGTAGGGCTGTGCTCGATTGAAGAATTTCTTAGTCGACTAACGCTCATTCAATTGTATCGACTAATCGATTAGTTGATTTAATCGACAGATCTGTAAATCTGAGTTTCTCCGCAAAGAGTCGCGCAAAAGCACCACTTTAATTCTTGTGTTTACCAGAGATGTGCTCGTACGTTTCTTAGTCATTCAGCATGAAAAAAAGCATAAAACTTGACTAATGGACTAAAGAAATCTAAGTTGACTAAGACCAAAATGACCGATTAGTCGACTAATCGACTAAGAGGGAGCAACCCTAGTAAACTGCAGGTGATAAAAGGGAGGAGGAGGAGTTTTACCTTTGACTTCAGCGTCCTCAGGTTTGACCTCGGACCCCTCCGTCTTGGCCTCCGGAGGAGACTTGGTTTCCTCTCCTTCCTCTGGACTCTTCTTCTCCTTCTCGGCCTCGCCATCCTTCTCGGCCTCCTTCTCTTTGACGCCCTCAGCTTCTCCGTTGCTGGGTTTGTCCGTCTCCATCGGCTCCTCGCCGTTCTTCTTGCTCTCCGCCTCGGCTGGCGGACTCTTCTCGTCGTCGTCCGGGATGGCGATCACCTGGAGGAGACGCGGGGGGAGGGAGACTTTGTGACACATCTTGGAAAAAACACAAATACGTTCAAGAATCCAAAAGAGACGACGTTTTGGTCCCGTCGCTCAAGCGCGTGGCGCCTTTACCTCGTCGGTGGCCTTCGCGGGCTCTTTGCCGTTCTTCTCCGCCTCGCCCTCGTTCTTCACCTCCTTTTCGGGGTCCTTCGCTGCCTCCTCGGTCTTTGAGGAGGAGTCGTCAACTACAAAGACAAACACGTTCACATTATTAGAGCTGCACAATATTCTTCTACCGTCATTGCGACATCAACTGGCACAATTAACACATTGCGGTATGCTGCAACATATCGCGAAAAACACTCAAAATATCAGTAGAAAGCCGCACTTTAAAATGTGGTCCTTTTTTCTAGTGATGCCTTTTATATTCAAATCAATGTTTACATTTGAATAAAATAAAAGTAATAAAAGAATGATGGGAATTATTTCCTTTCATTGGTTTTGAATTCAACAATCGATTTGTTGTATTTCAGCAGAATACTATAATACTAATACTGGCCACTGTTCCTAATACTTGTGCTAAGAATGCAGAAATAAAATGTTGCTATATTGTACTGTGTGTATGTGACTATTAAGAATACATTTTGTTTATCGCATATTGTCCTCATAGCGTGCAGCCCTACTCATTATGTTGTTTTAAATTAAACCTTAAACCAGTAAATATAGTATATAGAGTGTGCGTGCTTTCACCTGCACAGGAACAGAGAGTGAGAGTGTGTGTGTGGTGTGTGTGTGTGTGTGTGTGTGTGTGTGTTACCTGGAGCGGGCGTGTTGGGCTGCGTGTCGGCGGGGGTGCCGGTGGACGGGGTTTTCCCGGGCGAGTCTGGCTGCGCCGCGGCCTTCTTGCTCTCCTCCAGCTCGGCCATCCAGGGCATCGACCACTGACCGTTCACGTGCTCAAACTCCTGAACCTGGAGGACGTGAAGAGCACACGGTCGGCATGACGACTCACCTCGCACCCCCATCAAACTCAGAACAAGACGTCACCTAGGACGTGCAGCACTTGGGCAGCATATAATGTTTGGTTCCATTAGCAGCAAGTTCCTTATATAGTTTTTAAAAGAATCAATTAAATGCTACAAAATGTCAGAAAACTTAAAAGATGCCAATACCAGTTTACCAGCTTTTACTTTATTTGCTTGTTTTGTTTGGCCACCAATTCTTTTTTTGTTCTCTCTTTTGTAGCTACACTGCAAATCAATTTAAAACAACATAAGATAAGCCTTTATTGATCCCCAGAGGGAAAGGTCAGTGTTGCAGCAGCACAATGACATAATGAAATACAGATAAATAGAAGAATAAGAATAAAACCTAAGAATTAATACAACCTTTTTAGAGCTGCTTTTAATGTTTGATTAATGTGTGTGTATTTTAATGTGTAGATTTCTTATTCTTCTTCTAAAAAGTGCTATACCAATAACATGCATTATTATTATTTAAGAGGTGTACACAACCAGTATAAGAGTAGAAGTATCTGTTATATAAAGTTAAGGATTTTTATTTTATGAACATTTTAGAAGCCACTCAAAATTGGCTTTTTCTGATTTTTGCTGATCAAATCATTATCAATCACCTATTACTTGTTCAAAAATGGTGGGAGATTTATTTTTGTGGCCAGTTAGGAAGAGCAAAACTGGACTTTGTGAACACCATCTGAGCTGAAACCGTTTCTAAAAAGTTGCCAAGTGTTTTCTTCACATCTTGAAATTTTATCTTGAAAAGTTACAGACGATGTCCAGCTGCTTTATTCTGTCTTTTTGCCGTCGTCGTTTTCTCTCTCTTATTCTGACAACTAAAGTCAGAAAAAAAAAAGAAAAGCAAATCTGCATTTTTTACCTTCTTGCGAATAAGTGACATAACGCCAATACGGGTAAGGACGTGTTGCCGCGACAACCCTTCTCTGGGGACGCCGTCGGCGAAGGTCTCGGCCCCGTCGGCTCCGGGCTCGCAGAGGTGACGCATGAACAGAGAGACGTACGCCCTGAGGGGACAGACAGAGGAGAAAGGGTCCCGATAAATATAAAGTCACATATTTTAGTCAACTTCAAACCTTAAATTGGTACGTTAAAGTCTCTGAGTGACATTTAAAACCGCTTATTTACAGAGTTAGACGGTTCATATTTTTGTCGGGAGGCATTGTGGCGTTTTCTTACTTGAACTCTTTCTCAGATTTCCCTCGCAGGTCTCGGACCAGCCACTGGGTGGTGAAAGCATCCTGGGGAGGCATCCCATAACGCATCACTGCATTCAGGAAGGCCTTCCTCTGCCGAGAGTTGAAACCCAACACCTGGGGAAAAAACAAACAAAGGAAAGCAGATCGGGCTTTATTTCTCGAAAACCAAACCGCCACCATACTTCTGCACCGTGGGAATCCACCGCAAAAAAAAAGTCCTGCAGCCGCTTACCTCGATGTTGCCTCCCACTCTGGCCAGCAGGGGGGGCAGCGGTTTGTCTTTGTCGTTCCTCAGGCCCTTCCTGTTCGGCCGGCGAGAGTTGGCTGCGGAGAGGAAAACAGATGCGGCGATTATACAGACATGCAGTAGTGCGGCATCAATTCTTTTTCTAAGTCCTGTATATAAACGTGTGACACATCTGGTTCCTCTTTCTTTTAATGTTTGTGTGTTTATTGTACTTGACGTTTATAAAAAGGTGTTTTTTTTAGGTTTCAGGAGCGTCTGAAGATGATGTTAGCCTGTCTATACACAGGTGCGTCTAACTGTCGCTGGGATACATTCAGACACCGATATCACACTTTTCCAAACATTAGCTTATAACGTCAATATTGTTCAAGGTTCTTTACCTCTACAGACAAACAGAGATAATGGCTCTTACCTTCTGTCCGCTCATCAAAGTCCTCATCTCCCTCCTCAGACGCCACCGAGTAATCGGATTGGCCGTCAGACTGGTCATCCTGCCAATCGGCTGTGAGACAAAAAAACAACAAACAAAGACAGATTTTTTTGATCCACTGTCCAATCAGACACCAAGACTACTGAACTATATTCATGATTAAGGGACCAGTATGCTTTACCAGAAGTGCTTCTTGTACGATCGAACCAACCCCCCCTTTAACCTACTAGCTAGCGGCAGGCTAACGTTGCCTTGCCTACTGTCGAGTGTAGTGTTAGCTAGCGTCATGTGCAGCGATGCTTCTGCTTGGGAGCATCAGAGAGAAGCGCAGGTGTATCAGTGGCACCGAAATCCGCGTTGCTATTCGGTCAGGTAGACACCGGTCGTTAAGGCACCGGTGCCGTATTAGCACCGGGTCTCGGTACCCAACCCTAACCTTCGTCCAAACTAGTTTTAGAGAGGGTATAACCCGACCCTGACATCAACAGAGCTTCAGGGCTCGGTGCGTGCGTGCGTCCTTCTCCGGCATTTCAGGCACCGAATGCCTGGTCGACTCCTTTACTTATTTGTTGATTGGATATTCTCAGATTTAAAGTTTAGACCGTTACGTCTTGCTTTGATTTTTATCCGACTGTCAAAATAGTTGGCGCTTGTTTTTAATAGTCGAAAACGAATCGATTAAATCGGTTTATCTTTGGAGCTCTACTTGTGACAAAGCATTGTGAAATCACTTTTGTTTAAAAATCTGAATGCTACTAGTAAAAAAAAGCTAAAGATTACCTCTGTCCTTACCTCTGTCTTCCTGAGAGCCGTCGTTGTAGTTGACCTGCTTGCGGATGCGTTTGCCTTTGCCCAGGTTGCGGGCCAGATCCTCCTGCTGCTGCTCGTAGTGGTGACGCAGCAGCTTCTCCCAGTAGTCCGGATCCACGCTCTCCTCCTGCTTGATGATCTCCCGCTGCACCTCCTCCTCCTGAGCGACAGGAAGAAACGATGCAGAAACACGGAAAGGGTTGGATGAGGTAAAAAAGGACCAGAGGGCACAACTGGGATCAAGCAACATTTCCTACATTGACCCTTTAAACTCTGCACACGTTGAACCTTTGCGTGTTGTGATGTCATTTCTTGGAGTATTTTCAAAATGCTTTAGATCCCTAAAATCAGTACAACCTAAGCTAAAAAGGTTAGGTAAGTCAATAAACCTTTCTAATTATTAGAAGTATTGAATTTGTGTCATAACTTTCAAATCGGACACAAAATAATTCTTAATATGCCGTGAGTTATCTGAACTTTGTACATTCTTAGTTTTTGAAATATGCTCCAAAAACAGCAGCCGAGTTTAAAGGTATTTTGATCATTTTATCTGCAATAATATGGTGTCACGCGGTTTTGCACCGGATGTAGCGTGATAGCGGTATCACAAGCGTAATGATGCAAAAAGAATGAATGCCGTAGCTGTTTTGGCTTTTATTTTAGATGTTTTTTTTTCTTTCAGGATCATGCAAACAACGATTTCCAGCGGCCGTTACTGGGGAACTACTCTGTGGCCACCGCTAGTTATCATTACGTTTTAGACCGAACGTCACGTAACGTGCCGCGTCATCATGAGTAGGATTCAGCACCGAGAACCGGTTCCATTTTGGAATCGATTCAAAACCAAAATTCTAAATTTAACACGCGCGAGTACTTCCTGGTGCTTGTCGTGTTGCAGCCATGGAGCACAGTAAGCGGCGCTGTAAAGTGTGGCTTTATTTTAAATTGAAAAGTCCAATAAAACTGGACATTTTCCTCTTATGTGGAATAAGCATGTGACCCGTTTCAACTCCACCCCTCAAATAATCGGAACCGAAAGGAAGAATCGGAACCATAATTGGGTAAAACCAAAACGACGCCCAACCCTAATCACGAGCGTACAACTTAAAGACAGAGAAAGACAGAAGCCTTAAGCGAGCGGTATTCTCGCCATTCCCGACCTGTCGCACGACCGGTCCCATGTGACGTCATGGGAGCGCCTTAACGATTTATACACGCGTGTGGTGGTCGCGACACTAGCTGCAGTCTTCTCCTGAACAGAGGTGGCGCTAATGAGGAAAGGCTACCGACTTTGCCATTTCTACGGACTAGAAGAAGAAGGAAAAAGGTAAAACTACGGCAGAACTGGCAGCAGCATTGAACTCATCGTAACCCAGCAAGTTTACAAGAGAGACTTGCAGTCACTCTGAGAGTCCTGGCTTCCGGGTGCCCTCGAACTCGTCCATAAAAAAAAAAAAAAATAGAGCTGTGACCTCTGGTCGCGCACTTTAAATCCTGGCGCGCCGGCGAGATCTAAGTCATTTTGATGTCACATTGTCGCGCTGCAAAAATAACAGACGCTCTAGCGGTTACGGTTTTTATTTTAGATTGATTTAAAACAAGATCATGTAAACAACAACCTTCTCTAAAAGGGGTATCTAAGCAATGTCAAATTTACACTCTAGAAATAAATAACACAGGATGCCTAAACACATCTTCAATGCACAGGCGCTCACCTCCTCCTCCTCGTCTTTGACCACGTACTGAGCCACCTTGAAGGAGCTCAGGTACTCGTTCATGCTCTGCAGCTCCGGCTCGTCTGTGTCCCTCTGGTTCCTGTCCAGCAGAACGTCGATGGCCTTGTCGTCGTAGTGAATGACGCTGCTGTCCTCCTCCTTGCTCTTGTTCTCGCCTGAACACACAAACGTCAGGTTAAAAAAAATAAAAAATGGGTCTCACTTCTCACCGTCTTCACGCGCCAACTGAAATGTGTCCCCCTCCGTTCCCCCCCCGTGAGATATCGGCCACTGGCTCGGCGCTCACGTTCAAACTCGTCCTTGAAGAGCTGCTCCGTTCCGAACTTCAGGATGTCGTCCAGCTCCTGTTTGGACATGGAGCCAGTCTTGGATCCAAGACCGGGTCGGACCACCAAGTGAGTCAGCATCATCTTTTTCTTGGCAACCTGGATAGAACACAGAAGGAAAGATGGGGAGGGAGAACACAAGAAAGAGCAATTTGTTAATATGCCAAGTAAAAAAAAAAAAAAATAAAAAAATAAAGTGTGTCAAATGTCTGATAAGTTCTGCTCTTTAAGCAGCCATAAAAACTTTTACATGTAGCTAGGGGCAGAGGTTTCCAGGGTTTTGTCCTAGAGTTGCAGTAAACCAATAAAAAAATAAAAAACACAACTTCAGAGCCAAACTTCTTCAGTGTTTTCCCCGCCAATATAAGGTTTAGGTGCAGGACCAGAGGGACGAATGAATGTAACTAAAAGACTTTCCTCACATCTAATGATTGTTGTTGGACTTCCTTAGCAAGTTTTGTCTGTAAGCTTTTTAAATGTTTATTTATTATCAGGTCTAGGTTTTCCAACTTTTTAGAGCAGAAATGGTGAGAATAACGGTCCAAAAAGAGAGTCCAAATTACCACAAAAGGGACAACTACAAAGAGATGACAAATGACCACCGTGACCCAAAACAACCTCAAAGAAAACAAAAATGAGCAAAAATAGACCAAATGTATTGGGAAATTGCATTTTTTTAATATTGAAAAAGGTCACATTTTTTGGAGGAATGAAGCTTAAACCCCTGCCCCACCAAATACGCACACCCTTAAAAAGGAAAATACTGTTATTGTTCCTTTTCCTAAGTCACTCGCACAAAACAGTAGCCAGATCTAAGCAGATCTGTTCAGCAACGCTTGCTTGACAGAAGAAAGGAGTTTCTTTTTTGGGGGGGGGTTTCTGTGTGTTGCACCTGTGCCGTTTACCTGAGTAATCCTCTCCTCCACAGAGGCCTTGGTGACGAAGCGGTAGATCATCACCTTCTTGTTCTGGCCGATACGATGAGCTCTGCTGAAGGCCTGGACGCAGACGGAGGAGGAGTTAGGAACAGTCAAAACAACAGCTTTACAACAAACTATGAATAAGAAAGGCGTCTCTGGTGTCTCTTTTCAGTGAATGTCAGAGGGAAATAAAACCAACTTCCCTCTTAAAATAAACATGAAAAATACTATATTCTTGTTGCTATATATTAGGACAGAAAAATGTACAAATTCAGCATGGATGTTTTCGAGATTCCCCCCAAAACATCAAGACGATAAAACTCTGGAGCTCATATACAACTTCGGCTCTAAAGCTCCACTTTATTATCAATAACAACGGGTAGTGTTAGGCGGTGTAGCGGTAGTCCTGCTGTACCTGGATGTCGTTGTGGGGGTTCCAGTCAGAGTCGTAGATGACGACGGTGTCGGCGGTGGCCAGGTTGATACCCAGACCTCCGGCCCTCGTCGACAGCAGGAAGGCAAACTGCGGAGCGCCAGGGGCTGAGGAGAAGAATCAAGAGACGTTAACAGAAATCCTACAAGTACGTTTCACGATCAGCTTCCATATTAGTGACCTGGAACTTTAACAACAGATTAAAAAAGGAGAAAAGACCAGATTAAAACCATTCAAGTTTGTGAAGTTAAGAGTAAACGTTTTAAAAAGAGTCACGAGATGGAAGACAAAGTAAGATTCAGGGATTTTTTTGTGCCCTCAGTCTCACCGTTGAAGCGATCGATGGCTTCCTGTCTCATCCCTCCGGTGATCCCTCCATCGATCCTCTCGTACTTGTAGCCCTCGTTCTCCAGGAAGTCCTCGAGCAAGTCCAACATCTTGGTCATCTGCGGCAAAACACAGAGGAGACACGTTGGCTAGGGAAAAGCTGACAACATTTCTCACATTTCTTTTCAGTTTCAGTTCCTACTGGAAATAATAAAAGCCACTTGTAAGTCACAGGCAGAGTCTGCAACATAAAGAAGTATTTCTACCATTTATGTTCAATTTTAGATTAGGTTTTTATTTTTCTTTGAGCGGATTCAACCGCGAAAGAAAATATTCATCTGATCGATCACTTTAAAAGAGAAAATACAGGATAGGACAAAAAGGAATCAGATATTTAAATTGGTAAAAAGGGAAAAAGAAAGATTATTAATTAAGAGACAGAATTTACGAGCATGAGCGTATGTTTCATAAGTCAGTGCTGGGAGGTAGGAGAAATGTCTGGTGTCTTACCTGAGAGAAGATGAGCACTCGGTGGCCTCCGTCCTTTAGCTTCCTCATCATCTTCTGCAGTAAGAGCAGTTTGCCGGCAGCCTTTGTGAGAGCGTTGCCATCGTACATCCCGTTGGGCATCTTTGGAGCTTCCTGTTTAGAGTGACCAATCAAACATTTAGGTTCTGTAAACTCTGAAATGACTAAAGAGGAAGCTTGGCTTTAGAAAAGGAATGCTTTCTATAAGGGCTGTAACTAACGATTATTTTCTCGGTTAATGGATTAGTTGTTTGGTCTAATAACTGCCAGAAAATTGTCGATCAGTGTTTCCCAGACCCTATTATGACGTCCTAAAGCGTCTTATTTTGTCCCAAACTCAAAAGATATTCAGTTTACTGTCACAGAGGAGTGAAGAAACTAGAAAATGTTCACATTTAACAAGCTGGAATCAGAGAATTCTTTACTTTTTCATTTTTTTTTTAAAATGACTCAAACCGATTCATCGATTAGCAAAATAGTTGCCGATTAATTTGATAGTTGACAACTAATAAGTTAATCTTTGCAGCACTGCTTTCTATTAAAATAATCTACATGAATTAAACAAATCTGACATAATGAGTCTTGATTTCATGAGTTCAAATTGAACACATCCTTCGGATTAATTGTAGAGAAGAAATAATATTTGGGTCGTACAATAGCAGCCGCGGGGAAGAGGTAGGGGTGGTTGCAGCATTTCTTGAGGTCCATGACGACGTTGAGCAGAGAAACCTGGTTTCCTCCTCCTTTGGTGTTCAGAGCCTCAAAGTTTTTCGTCAGGATGAACTTGTAGTATTTCCTGCAAACAGACGATGCACACATTTACCCTTTTTCTTTTTGAAACCTTCCTTCTCCCATTCGTTCATCACTCGGATCTTTTTGAAACCAACAAAAAGAGAGCGGGACTCACTTCTGCATGGGGCTGAGCTCCACTCGGACGATGAGCTCCGTCTTGGAGGGCATGTGTTTGAAGACGTCGGCCTTCAGCCTCCTGAGCATGTGCGGACCCAGCATGTCGTGCAGCTTCTTGATCTGGTCTTCCTTGGCGATGTCGGCGAACTCCTCCAGGAAGACCTCCAGTTTACTGCAAACGCAGGAGGCAGACACAGACCGGTGAGGCTTTCCTGCTCAACCGTACGGTCACAACTACAGCCGCCAGCCGCTGTGAAGGTTTTTTTTTTTTTTGGGGCTAAACCTTTAACAACTTCAACAACATTTTCTTATAACCCTCACAGTTTCTTTGAGTCAGTGTTTGTTGATTGGGAGAACAAAAAGATACAAATCTGAGAGGTTGCAAGAAGCTAAACAGTAGGGGTGCACGATTCAATATCCATTTTTAGGCTCAAGATTCGATTCGAAAAAAAAAAACGATTCACAGTATGTAAATGTAGTTACTTTTCCCATGTGATGTGATTTTTGGAATTCTATGAATCGATTCTGAAATCTGTAGAGCTTGAATCACGGTTCGCATGTGCATCGATTCTTTTTGCACACCCCTACTAAACAGGAAAGAAAGGCCGAAAAATAAAAACGCTTTTCTGCAGCACAAAATTTGTTTTACTTTTGAATTACTGCATATTTTTAACCCTTTAGACACATATGGAAAGCCACATGGAAGTAAGTACAGCAAAGTCTGCAAGTTCATTTATTGTGATTTAGAGACTTCAGTGTCTTTAAAGAAACAGGTATGAGTCTCTCTAAACATAACATCCACTACTGATCCATACATCAGGAACTTAGAAAGCCTCCGTGCTGCGATGAGGGCTCTAAAAAAATGTTCCTCCTATAATAATAAAAAGGAATATGTTCTACAACGGAGTCCGCAGCCTACCTGAACCTCTCAGGCGTGAGGAAGTTGAGCAGGTGGAAAAGCTCCTCCAGGTTGTTCTGCAGAGGAGTTCCAGTCAGCAGCAGTTTGTGCTGCAGAGGGTAGTTGTTCAACACCCGGAAAAACTACAGCAGGAAAAGAAAAAGAAAAAAAGAACATGTTTACAACCGTTTCAGTCAGTCAAACGGCAGTAACAGCCGTCTGCACACGTCTTCTCAATTCAGACGCGTTTTATTCCGGCCAACGACTACCCGTTTTTGACGTGCACATGAAAAACGGAGAACCTCAAGTTCAAATTTAGCATTTTCCAACCTTTTGAGACTTTGTGAAACCCTTGTCCGTGAAGACGAGACATGTCGAGATTACTTGGAAAGCCCCTTTTGTAAAAAGGAAAATTGCCACATCCGCAAACGTAGACAATTTTTCATTCAGGTTTAATCCACTGACACACAAGGAATTAAAAAGGTCAAAATAAGCCAAAGTTGGGCATCTTTGGAGTGACCAGTCAAACATTTAGGTTTTGTAAACTCTGAAATGACTGCGAGAAAGTGTCGGCTCGAAAAAAAGGAATGCTTTCTAAAACGACAATGTACCTCAATTAAATCAAACAATTCGGACGCATTAAGTCAAAAAGTTCAAATTGAACGCATCCTTTTAAATTCATCCTTTCAAAAATCACAAGAAATAACTGTAGAAAAACTCATCAAAACTTTCATTCAGATAGCAGAACTTCTGAATCCACCATATATCCAGGCAAAGATACGAATTTGACTATTTATGTAATTTATGTTTTGATTAAAGGGTAATCATAGTGCCTGTTTGTTGTTGGGGGATTAATTACATCATCTGAACTCTTTATTCTCTCTTTAAAAAAGGGACTGTTAAATGATGATTAACCCTAGACAAGAGATCTTCAACAGGGGGTCCGCGACCCCTAGGGAGTCCTCAAAAATCACTGCACAGAGGGGGCTGCCAGATGTCTGCAAATATGCATTAACATGAATCCAACATTTAAAAAAAGCGACTAACCTCAACAACATTGATTATATGCTTACAGGCCTATAGGTCAGGTAGCCTCTATGGTAGCCATCCACACAGAGTTAACCTTCTGGATTCACTGTGCCTTCCACGTGTACGTCTAACATTACAACATGATATCTGAATATGTAAATAGTAGCTTAGTACTGTAGGGCACCGTAAAAAAAGATCTGTGTAAAGGCTTCAGGCAGCCCAACGTTATTGTAGGCCCAGTTCATTATGCAACTCAATTGTATACAGTATATGAAGTACCTGTGGTCCCTGCTCGTCTCTCTTTCAGGTTTGGGGTCATTGGCCTAAAAAGACCTTTGAAGACCCCAGCCCTAGACTTTGATTGAGTCTGTCTGTCTCTACATGTGCCCGTACCTTGGACTGGTTGTTTTTCAGCCTGTGGGCTTCGTCCACCACCAGGCAGGCCCAATCTATGGAGCCGAGGATCGCCATGTCGATGGTGATCAGCTCGTAGGAGGTCAGCAGGACGTGGAACTTGACCGACGAGTCTTTCTGTTGGGGAGGAAATCAAAAGACGCGAGAGACGTTTAAAAAAAAAACGTATCCATGTCTATTAAATGCATTTGTTTTAGGAGTTCTCTATTCCTGGGAGCCTTGACTTACCTTCATCCTGGAGGCTTTCTTCCCCCCGCGGATGGCGTTGTCCTCGAAGGAGAACTCGTTCTCTCTGATGACGGCTCGGCTGTCTTTGTCTCCGACGTACGTCACCACGTACATGTCGGGGGCCCACATCTCAAACTCTCTCTCCCAGTTGATGATGGTGGAGAGCGGAGCGCTGACCAGGAACGGCCCCTTAGAGTGGCCCTGGAGGTGGAGATAGGAAGTCAGATCGTTGTGATCATTATTAAATCAGACACTTCCAAAATACAACTATCATTTTCAGAAATAAGGCAGTTGTTTTTTTAGACACGAGAGACTGAAAAGAAACATCCCGATATTCGATCATAGATTTAATTCATTTGTAACATCGCCCCTACTTCTGAACTTGACTGCATTAAAACATCTGTATAAAACAGAGTACACAAACAGTGGTACAGAGTCAAGTCAATTCAGTGTGAAAGCATCAAAATAAAATCAAATTAAGTTGAAAAACACTCTAGGATCTCCTGCTGCTCTGGCAGGAAGTGTATTCTGGCCTCCCGCCTTTAGGTGGCAGCAGCCGCACACACGAGCAGCATCTGTGAATGTTTACTGTGTGAGATTGAATTTAATGTCGTCAGATTTCACCTGACTTATACAAAATGGCTGGATGGCTCCTGGCCAATAGGACGACAGCTTCCTATAGACAGCTACACACAGGCAGGCTTAGCCATTACGGCGGAGCAAAAATGGAATTTTTTTTTAAAATAAGGTAAAATGTTTTACTTCAAAAAGGAAAATATGTAATTGATTTGATTAAGATCACAAAGAGGACAAACTAAACAGTCGAAAACGCACTTGAACATTATGGGCTGAGCTGAGTAACCCAGTATCTCACAGCCACCCACCTCTTTATAGAGCGAGTACAGGAAGACGGCCGTCTGAACCGTCTTTCCCAAACCCATCTCGTCGGCCAGGATGGTGTCGGTGCCCTGAGCCCAGGAGAACCGGAGCCAGTTGAGACCCTCCAGCTGGTAGGGGTGCAGCGTCCCCCCCGTGCTGTCCAGGTACTCGGGCTGACGGTCGAACTTTATAGTCGGCTGGGAACGTAAAGAGAACGAGACGGGGACAGATTGGGAGCACAGATCAGCCACAAGGAAACCGGGAGTCACATGCAAGGTGTGTACAGCTTTTTAAGAGTAAAAGTCAAGCACTTTCAAGGCACCTAAAAACAAAGAATCCCAGACTCTCGACGCCTTTGTCATCACATCACACATTATCACTATGAATGCGAAATGTCCGAGGACGTGCGTGCATTCTGAGAGTTCATGACGCTACTGCAAGCCAGCATGCTTTTTTTTATGGCAGATGACAGCTCATAGACAGATGACAGCTCGTTGACTACGGACTGTGACAGATATGTCAGCAAGGGGGTCAAAGTTCAAGGCACGATGTTATGAAGAAGCAGCATGTCCCAATTTGGAATAGGGCTGCACAATTAATAACAATGTTATCGGAATCGCAATATGGACTAGTGCAATATCCAAATATCCAAAGTGTGTGTGTGTGTGTGCAATATTTGTTATATGCAAACAATGTGTCAAACCACTCTGGATTAAGCATCGTGGTGCTATAGAGACGTCCCGGCCTACAAATTGCATTCTACAGACTAAAGAAAATCTTTGTTTGGTACAAAGCCTTGCAAAAATCACACCATTATTTTAAATATTTTTCAATGAAAATGAGAAAAATGATACAAAATGATCATTCCCTCCAATTTGCAAATCGCAACATCTGTTAAAATAATCGCAATGGGACATTTCCTCATATCGTGCAGTCCTACTTTCGAACTCGGCAACAGTTCTTGGTTGAATGGTTTTGGTACACATTTGCTCCTGTGCGAGTCTAAAAAAAGGAGGTCAAAAATAAATAAAAACTTTGGACTCACATCGACCACGGGGTTCTCAGGAGGTCTGTCGGGCCGCTTCACTCTTCCCTTCACTTTGATCTTCTTCCCAGGTTTCCCCTCGTCTCCCATCATCAGCTCTCTGAAACAAACGTGCGCGGTGAGTAGAGCTTAGCAGAGTAGAGAGCATCTCTGCATCACGCTGCAGTTTAAAAGCTGCTGTTCTGTGGCTGTATCTCACCTGTGGTTCCAGTACTGCACCTTGTAGGTGTCAAACTCCGGTACGTCCATGTCGTCGGCCTCCCAGGTGGCCTGGTCGTACGCCAGCTCTCGCCACTTGATCAGGTAGTGGACGTTATTCTTCCTGTCCACACTGGAAAACACAGCAAAAAGGGGGAGGAAAATTTCCATTTAATTTAAGTTGTTTTCATGTTTGGCAGATGATTCCTGACAAATTATTGTTTGGAATCGGCCTGTGCACACACTAAGGAAGGGCGCTGCCCGAAGCGTCTGTCGTGTAGCTTTTTATAAAATATTTTTAAAAATCGGGATTTAGTGGCGCACATATTTTAGTTGCAAGAAAATAGAATCTGTAGAAAACTGCACTTTAAAATGTACCCGTCATTCTTTTTAGCGGGGCCTTTTATATTCAATTTAGTGATTTTAAATTATTTGCTTTTATTAATTTTACATTCAACGAACAATTTGTTGTATTTTAGCAAGATACCGACAGCAGCAGAAATGCAGAACTGAGTACTCTTTAATATCTGTTCCATCTCAAGTATTATCATTACGGCAATATTCAACATTATTGCAAATTGCATATTTTCCTAATCCCTTGCAGCCCTTATAAAAAGCATTACATTGGAGTGCTGTCCTAGTACCTTAATCTAAGATGATTCATGACCCCAATATCTAAAATAGTGCACAACAAAGTAGACATGCTCATGTATTTGAAAGATTTTTGGATAAAAGCCCAAATAACTTCTGTTATACTTAATAAATGTACCAATCCTGGGATTTACAGTAGTACTTCAGAACCATTAGTAGAAGAGCTTTTCTTCTTCCTACCAGTAAAGTTGTAGCATCAAAGATCATCTCTAAAAACGTGTGTGTGCGTGTGTGTGTTTGTTGTTGTTTTTTAAGTGTGCGTGCTGACCTGTGGTTGATGATGCGGTGCATCATTAGCCACTCCCACTTGATTCCAAAGCGGAGGTATTTCTCCTCCAGCTCTGCATACATGGGGTTCTTGTTCTTCCTCTTAACGCTCTTGTCCTCCTCTCCTTCGCCGAAGTCGATGGGCGGCGGATCATCCATGTCATTCTTCCTCTGGTAGTTTCTGAACATCACCTGACAATGAAGCTCGAGCTAAAGTGGGGGGGGGGGCCGGGAGAGACACGAAGGTTACAACAGGTATAAGAAACAGGGTCAAATAGAGCGTTTGTTTACGCGTGTGCTCCACACACCTGGAGCTCCGTGACCCAGGAGCAATGCCAGTACGACATGTTGGACCACTTGGCGAAGAACTCCCTCATCGGCCGCCCTGCCAGCGGGGCGGGGTCGGGGGAATCGGCCGGTAGGTCTGGAGGGCGGGGGACGGGTGTGGGTGGAGGAGCGTCGCCCCACCGCCACGTCAGGATCTTTTGGACTTTCCCTTTCATGGGTGGACACTGAAGACAAAAATAAATAATATATTAACTTTATAGTGTTGATCCTTTTCTTTCAAAACATCCAAACTTGGCACCATGCTCACTACACTCTGGTATGACAAAGATCGCTGGATTTGCCTTCCCACTAGATCCACAAATGTGCTCGTTAGGGAACTTTACAACCATGAGTTGCACAGTTAAGAAGCTTCCAAAAAGTAGTTTCTTACAATAGCCCTGGGCTTTGGCAGGAAGGGCATCGCCATCACGTGGAAGTCGGATTCCCATCTCCCTATTGCGAGACGCCGTCTTTCAGGTGTATTCCACAAAAGGTTTACACATACTCTTAGAGATGAACATTTCTCGAGATTTGGCAGCCTGTATGGATACCTTGCCGACTGATTTAGCGGACCTAATCTGAATTGATACGCAACTGGTCGTCAGGACAGGCTAAACTTAGCACAAAAAGAAAGGAAATTTGTGTTTGGTAGATTATTTCTCTGTGGCAACAATGCTTTTTGGCAATAAATCTTATACCATCGGAAAGCCTGTTTAGTTCCGAACATGCATTTGTGGGATGAGCAGCAACGCTGAGTGTGTGTTGCGTCCCCCAAAGATTTGCCAAATCGTCTCTGCCAATGCCAAACGGCTTATTCTGCCGTTGACTCCTCTGGTGTTCCTTAAAGTGGGTGGGTCAGGGAAGGGATTTGTAGTTGTGTCTTTATGAGTTTATGTACATTTCATTATATAGAAAATTTGAAAATGCTAAAAATAAAAAAAGAAAGAGAAATAGCATTGTGCGAGAATGCCAACAAAAGGTCGCTACTTTCAAAAGGAACACGCCGACTTATTGGGAATTTAGCTTATTCACCGTAACCCCCAGAGTTAGACAAGTCCATACATACCCTTCTCATCTCCGTGCGTGCTGTAAAGCTGTCTGACGTTTCCAGCGGCATCAGGCCAGCACAGAACATGTGCTGGCAGGTGAATGGTTCCAGTAATCCTACTGCTCCGAATAAGTGATGAAATAAAATAACGCCAAAATGTTCCTATTTACATGTTGTGATTTGTAGAGTCACAGCGTGTACAAAAAAAACAACCTAACATGAGACACAGCCATCTTCTAACCGTAAACAAACCGGGAACTATATTCTCAGGTGGAAGAATATAGTACTTGGGCGGAATGATATGCTCGCAGCAAGCCTGTCTGAGATGATGATGTCTGAGATGTCATGTTGGAGTTATTTTGTCACTTTTGTCACAATTTGGAGCAGTAGGCTAGTTGGAACCAGTTACCTGTGCTGGCCTGATGCCGCTGGAACCGTCAGACAGTGTTACAGCACGCACTGAGATGAGAAGGGTATGTATCAACTTGTCTTACTCTGGGGGTTACGGTGAATAAGCTAAATTCCCAATAAGTCGGCGTGTTCCTTTAATACGACTTGGCATTGGGTGTCTCCAACGACCATAACAACCGTCTGTTATAACAGCCAGGAGCACTAACGAAGGAAGCGGCCTAGATCGTCCCCACACAGGTTAGATAGCTTGGTTTCCCCTAGTGTTCAGTCAGAACTGAAGAATTCTCTCAGGCAGCTTTAACCAAGTCCAGTTGCCCTTAAAAGATTTTTTTTTAAACCTTCCTTGGATATCTATGACCTGGATGCCAGATTTTTAGCTCAGGATTTCTCAAATCTCCATAATATTCCAGGATTTTCATGACTATACCATTTCGTAACATCGAAAAAATATTCAGCTGCTGTGGTAGAAGATGCAAGAGGAATGCAATTAAATCTGCTTCACGTGTCCCTGGTTACACTTCATGTACCTCTGCTACGGTTTCTTGAGTTGTGGAACGAAACCATGATTGTTAAAAACCCACTAAATCAGGCCACGCTGACCCCAACGAGCACAGAAATAACTCCTGGATCCATTTTAAGCAGCGCCGGGGCAGAAAGAGCACAAATATAAACCGGATCAATGACCACCCCCCCCCAGCAAGTCAGCTGTCACGTCTCTGACAGGTCGAAACGTCACACCAATCACCGCCCTTTGACCCGGGGTGGGGGGTCTGCTGGCCACTCACCGTGCAGCGGGGGCAGATCCACTCGCCGTTAGGGATCTCTGGCAGTGGCGGGTTGAGGCAGTGGATGTGGTACGACGAGGGGCACGAGTCGCAGCAGAGCAGCTCTCCTCCGTCTTTGCAAACCCTGCAGAACTCCATGTGGTGGTCGTCCTCCTCCATCTCTCCGGTCTCGCCGAGGTCCTCCTCGCCTTCGGACACCTCCTCCCTGGCCTCCCACTGGATGCCCTCCTTCTCCTGGAATGAAATGGAAAAGCTCGTGAAAACAAAAAGTTCCTCTTCTGTTCAACTGCAGCAACAACGAAACAAAAATAAATCTTGATTTGAGGGTTTTGATCCTCGTTTTCGGTCTTTAAGACGTTTTTGAGACGCTCGGACCTGCCCAAACTGTCTGCTGAGTCTTTCTACTCCTGCAAACTTCATCTGAAGTCTCTTTTTCCAGCTCATACTTGAGATTGAGTTTGTTGTAGTTTCGGGACTTGGGGGAGAAACTATGACCCCGTTTTTCACTTGGTTTTAAAATGTGTCTTAAAATGCGATCAGACAGCGCTAAATAGTAAGCGTAAACAGCCACCAAGACGCATTGTGACCCCATAACTCAAACCCTTCGCCGGGATAGCGTGGGACGCATTTGACCGCACATCTTTTGTTGTATAAACGCGAACGTGTGCTGCCAGGAAAACAAGCCATCGGTGCGGGAACGTGGCGGCTGTTTTTGTGACAGCGCGCCAGCAATCCATGACCTGCCCGTTTTATAACTCGCACCGTTTTGCCCGACGAGAGGAGACGGGTTGGATTCTGCCGACTCCTTTAACGTTCCATCGGGAAGTGATGTAGGCAAATCTGAACACGAGTGGTCAGCTGGGGACGCACACGATAGACACAGGAGTGAAAACGTGTCTCGGCTGTCCACTCGTGTTGGTATCACCTAAGTGGAAACGGGGTCTTTGTGCGTTTGGAACCTACTGAAAATGAAATGCACAAAAAGTGGCAATGTTTGAGAAGTGTCTTTTTTTTTTGCCTCGACTTGTAAATGTTTAACAATCAAAAAGATTATTTGTAGCTATTCCTTCGTTACTGGTTTTAAAAGGCTGCATTACAGTAAAGTGATGTACGTTTCTGAAATTACCAGACTGTTCTAGCTGTTCTATTATTTGCCTTTTCCCCAATTAGACATTACCGATGATTATTTATCTAAAATCTAAGTGTGAAGATATTTTGTCAAAGCACCAATTGTCGACCCTAGAATGTCGCCGCAATATAAAAGAGGTATTTTGGTATTTGGTCAACAATATCGTGGTGTCTGATTTTCTCCCCATCGCCCAGCCCTAAGAGTATATGCGGGTTGCTTACACAGTGTGGGCAGCTCCAGGTGCCCTCGGGGGCTTTCTCCATGTCGGGGTCCAGGCAGACCATGTGGTACGCTCTGGGACAGGTGTCACACAGGATGATCTCTCCCCCCTGCTGGCAAACCTCACAGTAGTCCTGGTGGTCGGTCTCATAGCCGTCGCCCTCCTCCGCTTCTGATTTAGAGAGAAAACAACTTTGTTTCTTTTTACCAAAAACACCTCCGAACATCTCACATTTAACCAGAGACAATGGGTGTGATATGTGCGGCGGCTCCAGGCTCAGCGTTTGTGACATTTGTCTGTGTGTTGTTGATGTCGTTTGTGAGAGGAAAACCCACTCGGTGAGTCATATTCCCTTCAACAACACGCGTTTCATCGACACCGACAGACTGAAATTGAAGCGCTTCACGGTGAAAATATAAAAACGTCCATTTTGGCGGGTGAAATCCATCTTTATTGCTCGTTCCTCAATATTTGGCTGAAACGTTTAATAGCAGGGTTAAATAAAAGCCAAAACTCACAATAAACAAGTCTCACATGTTTTGTCAGAGAAGTTGTAGTATTTCTTAAGGATGTATTTGCCAAAATACACACAACGTATGTTGCGTTTCCTTCCAAAAATGTCAGATTTCAAGGGTTATACGTTTGCCTGATGTTCACCTTGGGTCATCGGAGATTCAAAAAAAACAACACAACAGCCGTGGAAATGATTTCCACAGTTAAGAACCTCAATTCATCCGTGACGTGGTCTGAGCGGCTACAGAGGATGTGCAAGTAGGCGACAACCCAGACCAAGATGTCGTCTTTCTAAATATACACTGATAATTCAGCTGACTCACGGTGACTCATGCGTGTGTGTGTGTGCGCGCGTGTGCATGCATGGGCACATACACCTCCTCCTGTTGTTGTGCATTCCACTGACTTTTAATGCTTTACCCTGCACGCAGTAATTACTGTTGGCCACTGTGCGTTTAATCTGCTAACTGTAGGCTCTATCTGCAGCCGCTCGCACCTCAACAGGTAGAGCTCTGACTCATCACGTAGAGCGTCAAACAACCATCGAACGGGTTCAACTCCCGCAGGTTACACAAAACAGATCAGTCAATGTCACCGCAAAGAGGAGAAAATAAAAAAATAAAAAGGAGAACCATGGAAAAGACAAAGAAGGAGACTGAATTGAAGAGCAGAGGCTTCATTTTAGCGCCGTCCCGTACAACGAGAGCATGCGCGCGTACCTTTCTTTTTCTTGGGTTTGCTCTTTGACGGCTTCTTCTTGCTGCGGCTGCTGCGGCTGTTTGATCCCTCGGAGATGGAGACGCTGTTCATGCTGCCGTCCTCAAAGTCACTGTCCACTTCAGGCTCATCCTCCTCGCTCTGCGCAACATGAGAGACAAAGCGTCTTGTATTAAAAAAAATAAATAAAAGAGTTTAGGGCTGCAACTAAAGATACATTTCGTTGTGGATTAATGTGTGGATCATTTCCTTGATTAGTCGTTTTATTGTTGTCTATGAAATGTCAGAAAATGGAGAAAAATGTTGATCGATATTTCCCAAAGATCTTTGAATCTTGTCCTTTATCCACAACTCAAACATAGTCAGTTAACTGTCACAGAGGAGTGAAGAAACCAGCAAATATTCACATTTAAGAAGCTGGAATCAGAGAATTTCAACTTGCGTTTCTTAAAAGATTACTCAAACCGATTACTCCATGTGTTGTTGACAAATAATCGATTCATCGGTGCGGCTCTAAAACGGTAACAACGCATCTCAACTGTATTTAGGCGGACAAGTGTTTATAAGAAGCAAGAGACGGAGAGAGGGAGAGGCGGAACCGTACCGATGAGCGTTTCCGCTTGCTGTTGAAGCCTCCCAGTTTGATTTTGAGAGGAGCCACTTTCTTGGTCTTGGCATTATTCTTCTTGTCTTGGGGTTTAGGCGTAGGTTTTGACTTCTTGCGGGCGTTGGGACCTGCCGACACAAAACAGTAAAAAAGGCAGAGGTCAGTCACGCACAGAGCTGAGAAAAATTTGAATACAAAGATCAGCCGGAAATCAAACTGTGTTGTTCCCATAACAGTGATGGAAATTACCCCAAAACGTCCTCTTCCAGCAGAAAAATGTCTGCTATTCAGGATGGGATATCCCCAAACCAGCTTTGATATTTCAGGTCGTGGAATATCATTTGACAATTCTATGGTTTTTCTTGTGTTCAGCCCAATTTCCCCTGTCCCTGACAGGAAGTCAGAAAGTATTGTGAGACAGACTAACAAGTGGAAGGTTTTGGGACTTTTCACAGAAAATGACAAGTATTGTAAACCTTGTCTTTTAATCGCGGCCTACAAAGCTCTGATTGGTTGGTCGTCTATCCGATTCGTGGGGAAACGACACCCACTGCCTCCTCCCTACTGTACCTTTGCCTTCCTTTGTCTTGGCCTTGCGTAGCGGCGGGGGAGGGGGCAGCTGAGGCTCTACCAGGGCTGGCGGGGCTTCGGGAGCTGGGGCGACCTCCGCTACCATGGTGTCGACCGCCGCCGGTACGTTGGCGGTGGCCAGGGCTGCGTTGGCAGCCGCGGCTCCTCTCAGGGGGTTGTTGGTGCTGAACTCGCGCCACTTGGCGCCCAGAACCATCATCATCTTGGACACGGCGATCTTGGGGTTCTTGGCCGCGATGAGGGGCCTGGAGGGGAGGGGAGAAGCCACATTTAAAAATACAGTCTGGTGAACCAAACAATCGCAGTGGACACATTTTGCCGATTGCAGATTTCGGCAAGCGCAATATTAGCTCCGTTTCACTTCCAAAAACGGTCATAAGAGTATGAAAAAGAACAGCAACTAGTGCAACACAGGATATTTATCTACTAGTCTCGCATTGCCAGACCTTCTGGCTAGTCCACACAACATTCCGGGAAAAAACGTGCTCTGGTTTATTGGCATTTCTTGAAACCAATCACAACCGTCTTGGGCGGTGCCAACTGCCGTACACAGTGACGGTGCCGATGCAAAACAGCCTCGGGAAGGAACTTGCGTGTACGTTCTAAAAGGTTGTTTTAGTCGTGCAACAGAAAACTCAGATTGGACAGATAGTCTAGCTAGCTGTCTGGATTTACCCTGCAGAGATCTGAGGAGCAGTTGACCATAGTCCTCAGAAATCCACCATTGTTCAGAATGCCAACACAAAAGAAAGTGGAAGGTGACCGACATCCGACCATTTATCTCTAGACAAGCCAACGTTCACATTTCTTACACATGTGAACAGTTCTCCGGTACCATTGGCCACTGGTTTTTTGTGAAATACTTTTTTTCCCCCAGCACATTCGGAGCTTAAGTGCAAATGAGTGCGTCTACCTGACGAATTGGCTGAAGGCCTTGTAGTTGGTCAGAGAGCGGTAGTCTTCCTCAGTGAAGAGGTGGTCGATGTCCTCCATGCCCCAGTCGTCCAGCAGCTGCGATGACGACTTTGGCTCCTACGGGGAAACAAACAATAAGCTTTATTAACATCAGAGGGACAAGTGGAAACGTACTAGTTAAGATTAATATAGAACATGACTACAACTGCATGATGCAGATTAAAAAAAAAAAAAAAAGACGCTGTAAATATACGTTGCACGTTTCTCTGTGCTTTTACTAAATCACACCATCAGGTAAAATCATCATCATATGCAGGTAAAACAATGAAAACTGGAGGATTTGGGGATTGTCAAGCCATTGAGTCTTGCCGTTCTTCATCTTAAGAAACAGCAGACCTTAAAAAAAGGTTTATGGGAGCCAGTCATTGGTAAATTAAAACAACTATTTTCTAGATTAATGGATTAGTCGTTTGGTCTATAATGTGTCAAAATGGTGAAAAATGTGGATCCGTGTTTCCCAAAGGCCAAGATCACGTCCTCCGATGTCTCGTTTTGTCCACAACTCAAAAGATATTTGGTTTACGGTCACAGAGGAGAGAAGAAACTACAAAATGTTCACATTTAACAAGCTGGAATCAGAGATTGTTATTCTGTCTGAAAACACTGCACAGCGGCTTTTCTAACAACCACTTTAACTCAGTAAGTGAGGAGTTATCAATACTAACCAGATCAGTTGATTAGGTGACCAGAGTGTGGAGGAGAACCTGGTTTAGCGGACGAGCCCTAACATGTGAAAAGCTGTTACTGCCCATAATTCAATATGCGCTATAGAGACAACATGACTGGTGCCAATTATTGTTATTCACAAACAAACACATTTTACATCAGAAGCGGACCACGTACTGGCTGTGGGACGAACACGTGGGACCCGTTGTGGCTTTCCATTTTGGATCTGGGACAATAAGTCTAAACTGCACAGTTCCCGTGTAGACTTTAAAAAAAAAAAAAAAAAAAAAAAGAAATAGGCAAACGTTATTGCTGTTTTTCACAAAAGCCAAACCATCCACCTCCTACAAAAACACCTTTGTTCCCTCCCTGTGCGTCAGCAACAGCCATTATTTCTACCTCACCATATACAAAATGATTATGACCCAGATATCGGGAGCATGGGCTTTCCACCTGGAATTAATTATCGTTTTGGTTAATTTTGGAAATGATTTTCGTTGAACTCGACCGGACCACATTTGCAGGGTTATGAGGTTTAAAGTGTCTGGTGAAGAGGGCCTAAAATTAGCAACCACACGAATGCAACAAAAATTAATATTTGATAAGTTCCATTTGGATTCACCTGCCACACTTAGTTTCGAAAGATCATTAAATGGCTTGGTGATATAATTACTAATTTAGTGCCAATATGGTGGATTATGTTAGTTTGTCAACAAACTGATGACATTTCTGATAAATGACTTCAATCATTATCACTTATCAAGTAAAAAGCAGGTTTAAGATTTATCGATATTTGCTATAATTACCAGTTACAGGCCTACATGTCCCCTAAACTTTGACCCTATTGTCCAACTTTCACTTCTGACAGTCACTCGTATCAAAGCAACAAAAGGCTGAAACTATTAATTGCATTATATCTAAATCTGCCAGTTATTTTCTTGATTAACGCAACAATTTGGTCTAGAACAACATAGCGAAAAAGCTCAAGATCACATCTTCAAACAGCTCTGTTTTGTCGTCCAAAGAACAAACAATTTCCAGTTTACGAGCACAATAGAAAAAAAAAAAACCCCAGCAAAACCTCACAATTTAGCAGGGGGAAACACAAAATGTTCGGCATCTTTGTTTGGGAAACGACAAACCTCAATATCGGAAACACTAATTACTCGGCTGAGCTGCTAACCTGCTGTTTTTCTCTGTACATTTCATACCGCCCGTAAATATTTTTGGCAAATTAAATACCAATTTCTCGCAGAGCTTTATCCCCGCAAAAGTTTAAAAACGGCCCCGAGCAGGTGAGCAGTAGTTTCAGCCACTACCAGCCTAATGTAAACCGAACCACCGGCCCTTTCGCCAAAAACCTGCTTCCAATTTCTTCGTCCTACAGAACTGGCTGCAGAATGGATCGAGGGCGGCTCTGACAATGAATCAAAAACGTGTTTATCTAACCAAAAGGAAAAGGGTCAAGAGCACAGTGCTGTGCTAGGCGGGGTTGCCATGGTAACAGCAGCAAAACACACACACACACACACACACACACACACACACGGCTGCTGGGCTTCGAGTCCACCAGACATAGCTCTTTGTTTAACCATCTCTGTTTGCTCTTTGTTTGTCAAACCGGACCGACTCCTTCACAGGTACACGGTCGACAGACGCTCATCAAGGAGCAAAGAAACAGAAGTTAGAACACCCCCCCCCCCCCAAAAAAAAATAAGAAAGAAATTGGACTACAGATGCTTAACACGTTCCCCCAAAAGCGTTTACGTAGCACAGTTTCATGTTTGTGTGTGTGTCTTTAAGCGAGGACCATCCCAGCGGTTTGACATGTTCTGGAAGACTTAGGTGCACATTTAGGGGTTTAGGGGTCCTTCCTTTATGAAAATGTGACATTTTTCAAAATTGGAATAAAAAAAATTCACCCATTATTATTACTATATCTGTGTCTAAAACCTTGGAAAACCTAGAGCAGATAAATGAATAACACTCAAAAAGCTTGCAGACAAAACTTCTCAGAAAAAAGTCGCCAGGGGACCAACTACAATCATGAGATCTGAGAAAAGGCTTTTAGTTGGTTTTGATGCTCACATTGATTCGGCTTAGGTGCTGCCCAAAACGGCTCGGGGGCTGCACCTAAGCCTTATGGGGATTGGGAACACCCTGCTTAACATCCCTGCTGATCATTTTGCACGATTATGCTGTGACATTTTTTTCCCCCACCAGTCCAAGAAGCATATTGGGGACATCTCTGCTCCAACATACACTGAAAACTTCCAATCCATCAACATGACGACTGTCTCAACGTGCCATTATCGACATGAGGTAATAAAGTGGAGACCTTTTAATTCAACCCGTGCTAAGTCAAACCACCACACCACAAAAGACCAACCGCCACATCCTACATGTACAAGTGCTGAGTAACAACCGAGAGAAATGAATACTGCTGGTCATATTGACCGGCGGGTCCATCCTCCCTCCCTTCGTGCTTCAGTCAGAACACCGGCCCGAGTGCTCCACCGTGCGCCGACATGTTTACTTCCGAATCATAGTGACCAGATGCTACCAAAGCAGTTTTTAAAAAAAAGTTGCGCGTCCAAAACACGTTCAGCTGGGCTTTTTCCCCTCAAAGAAGCATTATGAAAGTAACAAGAGATTGTCCAACAAATGAGAATTTGGTCGGACAATCGCATGTGGACTAACTAACCGAAAAGAAGCCATTAGCCCAAGAGAAAACATGAATGCTCCCTGCCTAAAAAGGCCAATTTATGCTTCTGCATTATACCAAGGCTGTGGGTACGTACGTAGGTGCGTGGAGATACAGACCCTACCCGTAGCCTGACTCAAAAAAACCTTGCTACACGTCCGCTTGGCCGTGGCTTGGTAGCGTTGCATTGCGTTTCCGGGTTTTCCTTCTCCGCGAAGAACGTGAAATCAAGAAGAGGGTTAACCTTTCCTGCTACAGATTTCTCACCGTGGTCAGAAAGCTAATCCCCGTCACTCTCTCAAACACACCCCGGCCCTGCTATTCTCTTAAAAAGAGATCGACGCACACACCAACGCACAAGTATAAACCTCAGGCCACTTGCGTCGGCTACGGCGAAAGCTCTGCGTGCAGCCTCCGCACAACCATGAATCTCTAAGGTTAAAGCCGTTACCAGTGCAGACGTACGCGTTGAGAAACTTCACTGCAACATGTTATTTTTTTGCCCCTCAAAAACAACCCCGTCTGGCGTTCCTCACCGAAAAGTCGTCGTCATCGTCGTCGTCTTCCTCCTCGGGCTCCGGTTCCTTCTTCTTGGAGCTGCTCCGCTCGGCGCCGGAGCTGCTCCTCTTCTTTTCCTTGCCGCTGCTGGCTCTCTTCTTCTTCTTGCGCCCTGGCGTGTAGTCGCTGCCCTCGCTGTCGGAGCGCTGGGCGAGGCCGCCGCCGTCTTCCGCCTCCTCCACCTTGCCCACGTCCATGACCTCGGGGGAGCTGATGGGAAGCTCCTGGAACAAGCAGAGCAGAGACAGGAGTTAGCAAACTGAGACTATTATGCTCAAGAATAACGGGAACGAGGCAAGGAAGCAGGTCTCTCGCTGAAATACGACTAGATTCTCTTACAAGAGCAAAAAAAAATACTGCAAGATAAAACATTTTTGTAAAAGTTAAGATGGAATATGATATAAATTCCAAAAAGGGAAGACCGAATGTCTGTCAACTTTTAACTTTTAAAGCATTTTCTTTAAATTGCTTTTATCGTACAAGATAATAGTTGCACTTCTGACGCCGTAAAATCCACCGTCCTTTCTAATGGTACAAGTAGAGATAGGCAATAGAAAAGTATTTTACGGAGAATTTAATGAATAGTGGAAGGTGGGAAAAAAAAAAGATGGAAGAAAGCAATAGGTTAGACAGATCTGAGGTGTCTGAGATGTTACAAAAAAAAATTAAAAAATGTAGGCGCAATAAGGAAATAGGAGCGTAATGTATTAAATTTTAGCAAATGAGAGCAGGAAGAGCAGCATTGAGTATTTTACAATCATAAATATCAAATTTGACATCGTTTGCCATTTTGCCTACATGACAAGATAATCAAAATCGGCAGACAGTCACGCTTTAATTGTGTGAAGCTTAACACATCCTAGTTTCTCAACGTCCAAGATGATGTGTTTGAACTTGTTTCGTTAGTCCAAAACCCAATGGTTTCCAGTTTAATGGAAATATAAAAATCTGAAAAAGAGCAGGACATCACTATAGTTTAGGCTGAAAACTGCATTATCTGCCATTTTTGAATGAAAAACTACTTTGATTATCAAAATAGTTGATTATTTTACTGTCGATAGACCAACTCATGAGCTGACTAATCGTTGCAGCTCTAATATCCCTTAGTTTGACAGTGTTAAATGACCCCACACACACACACACACACACACACACACAAATATCTGCGCCCTCACCTCTCTGCGCGACCGCCTCTTGCTGCCCTTGCTCTCTTTGCTCTTCTTGGCCTTCTTCTTCTTCTTCACCTTTGGAGTCTCGTTCTCGGAGATCTCCTCATCCTCGTCATCTGCAAAAATCAGGCCAGCGGAGACATTTCATGGTTGAGGAAGTGTGTGTCAGTGCATTAGGGCGTGTGATACCATTACTGAACAGAGAGCAGTAAAGATAGCATCACTTGTTCACATATCCTGCTGTAAACAAAAACACACACACTGGTGACATTTTGGCTGGCCCGGTTTGTTAACTGAATCAACCAATTTGGCAGGTTTAAAAAAAATAAAAAATTAAAAGAACTTCCTGTCGTTGAGCAGCTTCTCCCACTCGTACCTGGTTTTGATATACGTTTAAAAATCTGTCGTATTGTTTCCATTATGGCTCAATCAAGAGGATTTTCCATTTAAGATTACTGTCATCACTAAATTACGACAGGGATTGATTGATGTGGCCTTTTCGTGTGTGAATTAGAATCATCGGGATGCCACATTTTTCTTTTGCATAGACCAACTAACTCAGTCAGGGAACAAAGTCTGGACTTGAGCAGAATCGTCTAGCCCTCGGTCCACCCCTGCCAGGCTGCAACCACATTCACTTGGTGTCAAATGACATTTAAGTGGTCCATGATTAGATGGCTAGAATGAAAACCCGCAGAGAAACCAGGACTAGTAGGGGGGATAAGATAGTGGTTTGGGTTACTACTCCATTTTACAAGTTTGCCCTTAAGGGGCTGATTCAAAATCAGTTTCGCACCGGTAGTTTAAACTGTAATTTACAACTGATTAGTCATTATAATTTACCACACCCTCCCGCAGGCCGTATGACCGAGAGGATCACAGTCCAGTGTTTGTTTGGCATTGCCTCAGTGGCTCTAAAGTGAAGTGGCATGGCACTCTGAGCCGGTTAATGTAATTGACTACGGTTAAAAGTAAATGGCAAGCAGCCATTAAGGTGCACCTGGCGAGGAAGACGCTTTAATGTGATGAGCTTTTTGGGTCGTATAAAAAAGGAGACAAGCGTGTGTGTGTGTGTGTGTGTGTGTGTAAACTACACAAATATTTTTAAAGAAAATCCAGAGCTCTGTGTTACTCACTGCGAGAGCAGTTTTCTACTGTTTTGTATAGAAACCAGTGCCCCCAGTTTTCCTGGAGCATCTTAATGATTCTAACAGTGGGTGTATGATCAGGAAGCAGGTCCCTGAGCTGTAGACCAGAGACTTGGACTCGAGGCAGTCACAAAATTGAGTATTTGCAACTTGCCTTGGACTTATCTGCTCTATCACACTTGATAGCAACCAAGAAAATCTCTCAAAAGTTTTGACCGAGTTGAATGTCAGAACAACTCCAAAGAAGGGAGGGATGGGACTATATTCTCAGCTGCGCAAAAAAAACACTATCAAGCTATGAAAAGGGAAATGTTCAAATACTGATGTGTGATCTTAATGAAACGGCATATGGAAACCTGAACGACATACAACTGGATTTGCAATTTTCTCATGAAAACGTCTACCTTGAGCGGAAACGAATAACTCGATAAAATCGGTTGTTCAAATCAAAAAAGATTATTAAATTGGCAACCATTTTTATAACGACAATCATTTTCTGGTTCCCATATCTCGGGTGTGAAGTTCTGCCACGTTTCTCTGCTTTATATAATTGTAAAATAAAGATATTTCGGCTTCTGTGCTGTTGGTTGGACAAAACAAACCTCTAAAAAACACATGAATTTGGAGTCTGTCTTTGTTTAAGGGAGCTCACTAAGACAGATTCTTATCAATCACGTTGATATGGCAATAAAGTATTAAATGAATGAAAGTTAGTTGTGACTTTCTGCCTGAGTACATGCGTCTCTCAGTGGTGGAATGTAACTAAGTACATTTACTCTACTTATGTACAATCCATTTTATGCTACTTTGTACTTCTACTTATATACATCTCAGAGGGAAATATTGCACTTTTACTCCACTACATTTATTTGACAGCTCTAGTTACTTTGCAGATATAGAAAATGAATACAAAATATAATAAAACCTGATATATTATTCTTGGTTAAGCTACCCTGCAGTATATAAAGTGATTAAAACCAGCTTTTGACTTGAGTAACATTTTTAATGCAGCATTTTCACTTGTAACAGTGTATGTATTTTTTGTACACTTTTACTTAAGTAAAAGATCTGGAAACCTCTTCCAGCACTGATGCATCGAACTGCCTGTAACGATTTAGCACATATTTTGATCGGTATACGTTCCTGTTAGCATCGTATTTTGTTAATGCAGTATGCACTTGACATGTTTATAAAAAGTCGATGCCATTTAAAGATTGCAATGCAGTTTTTAAATCGATTTTTAGCTCTTAAAGCCAACTTGCAGGACTACTTGTTCTCAATGGTTCCACCGTGTACGCAGCGCGTGCTCGTCAGTATTATACAAACTGTAAACAATGCGATCTTCGACCACACCAGTATGTGTTACTAGTCGTTATTTGAACAGATAAAACGGTAAGGTAGGATGCTAGATATGTTTAGCTATATTGTAATATTTGTACTTTTTCACACACTCAAACCGAAGGCGCCGGCCACGAGGAGTGGAACGCTTCAGAACGTCATCCGCCAGCTTCCAAGCTAACTGGCTGCCTCCATCTTGTCATCGACACGTAAATAATACCGGTAGCAGGCTAACATTAGGCCCCGGGAAATGCCGGTGAGTTGGCGTGACTTCGCGACAACGCAGCTACCATCAGCCATACCGCCTCTGGCTGGGGTTGGGGGCGTAACGTCGTGTATTTTAAGGCGATAAACGGCAGTGCAGTCGCGGGAAAAAAACGAATTTGCTAATGTTGCCGCTGACGTTAGCTACCCGGCAGGCGAGTATTGTTTTCCCCAGGATGGCAAAGGCATTTCCCACCCTATTCGGCCTTTCTCAGCCTCCGATTGGCTCACCCTGACATTCTTACCCTTAAGATTACCAATCCAACCAGAGCAGGCAACGAGTACTAGCCAATCAGAGAACGAGTAGGGCGGGTCATGGCTTCGCCATCCTAGGAAAATGTTTTTGGCACCCGGTAGTTAGCATTGACCTAGCGGAGCGCTTTGCTAACGAAACATGATTGATATGAATGTAAAAAAAATGCTAGCATACAACCAGTGTGAACATTAGCAATTTCAGCTAACAAATGAGCCTCGTCTTACCGTGCATTAACCGGTCCTCGGGGGCTCCATAATCATCTCTGTCGTCCTCGCTTCCAGACATAGCGGACAGCTGAAAACTTTCTATTTAGTTAGCTAACAGTTTAGCTAACTAAATAAAGTTATGTGTTTTTAGGATAATCCAGGGTTCTGACCCAATCTTGAGTCTGTCCCAGGTCGTGGTGTGTAGTAAGATGAGGGCAGGTTTCGACAAGGGAAATAAGAACAAAAAGAAAAAGAAAACGGAAGTGAATATTTAGCACTAAATAACATTCAAAACACAGCACCCGGTAAAAGCTGTGCAAACACTCACCACATGGACGTCTTTGGACAATAAATCCAACTTTATCTAGCTAGCTAATAAGTGGGACAGCTCACAAAGATTAGCGCCCTCACTCACTCCATCTCTGCGTTCAACTGACATGCCATCTTTGCCACAATCGTTAGTTTCCGTGCCATTAGCATGTGAGCTAGCCGAGCATGACCGGCGGCCAGCTTCAGATTTGAGTCAAACTAGAAAGAAACGAGCTGCCAACACACTTAACATCCAATCTTAATATATCTCGTCCGAGGCCATGTCACCCATCTACATTACCCTTTCTTACATTTTTTTTTAAACAATAAAAAAAAAAAACTGAATATTCAAACTTTTCACAGTTCCATACTATTTCCATACATTTCTTATTTGTCTAAATTCATCTTCCTCTTTCTCTCCCTCGCACACTACACACACCCCGCGCGCGCGCACACACACACAAAGAGATCAGGGGGCAGGCATCCCATAATATCCCCCCCCCCTTCACACACACATCTACACACACACTTCAGTTACCCCTCCCCCACTCTGCATAGTTACCTTGCAACGTACAGACCATAATAGTCAATCCACCCCCTCCCTCTCCTACAGTCTCTTCCCCATTCTTCCATGCACCCCCCACCACCACCACCCCACCCCCTCCCTTAGCAACCAGGGTTACCATGGTGACGCTCACCCCCCCTCCCACCCCTGTGTGGCATCCCATAATAGTAATGAGCGCAGTCACTGACATCCCTCAATAAGCATAACTCCAAAAAGAGAGAGATAGGAGAAAGGAGGGGAGAAAAAAAAAAAAAAAAAGGAAAAGCCGTCACATGGCAACTGTGTGTGCCTCATGACTGCTTAACTTGAGTGTGCATGTTTGCATGTATGCGCAGGCACTGTACTGTATATATGAGCCCGGCTGAAACGGGATGCAGATGCAAATGCTGAGCTCCACCTTTAAAAAAAAAAAAAAGCAGCTTAGGGTCACCAAAAAGTGGGGTAACCCCAGTGTAACCCCTCCTTTCTTCTGTATAGGAGCCCGAAATATAAGGATTCTTTATTATATACAATCTTTTCATCAACGTACGTGAAGGTAACAAGGTAGGCTGACTGGGAAGGGGGGAGGGGGGAGGGGAGTCTTATGAGCAGGTCAGCGAGGTTAAAAAGTCAGGTTACATGCACGGGCCCTCCAGGGACCAGGTTATAGGTCAAGCTGTAGTCAAAACCCCCCTCCAATTTCTCCCCTAAAAACAAGTAACAGGGAGCCCAGAAGTACAAGAGCCAAGCCAACAGCTGAGTTAAGCTGTGTGTGTCTGCTCACACACACACACACACACACACACACACACACACACACACAGTGGCTTGCTCCACATGCTGCTTGGAAATGCATTGCAGTCAATGGTGGGAAAAACGTCTGGGTCCTAGACAGTTTTTTCCCACCATTAACTGTAGTACATTTAGACTGTGGAGCGCAACGCGCACAACCGTTTGTGCTCGTTGTAGAAGATAGGCCCCCGAATGACGTTTTGCCACACGAGAAATCAGCAGTGTGCATGTCGGCTAATGGGAAGTTCTATATTTTAGGGGCCTGTGAAGCGTCGGACTGAGTTATGCATTTGTTATTGTAGCACTGCGGGAAGAGTCCGCTCTGCTGATGCTGCTGCTGGAGTCACCCACAAGTGTGCAAGAAAAGCAAATTCAGCAGCCAGAGTACAGTATATAGGCAAAAGTATGTGGACGATAGATAGATATATGTTTATCTTTCTTTTTTATTTGTGCATATCAAAGAAAAAAAAAGAAACAAAGAAATATACAATAACATTGGGTGGCCTCTAGCTCACCCTGTAAGAGCGTTCACCCCATGTTGGCTGAGTCCGGAGTCCTGCAGCGGCGTGGGTTCGAATCCGACCTGCTGCCCTTTGCTGCGTGTCACTGTACAATAAAGGCAAAAGGGAAAAGCCCCCAAAAAGAAATATACAAAAAAATGCAGTGGTGTTTTTTTTTTTACATGTTTGCCACCAATTAACAAAAAATATTTTGAACTAAAGGAAAGAAAGGGGTACTGCCGATAAAAGCAAGGATGAAAAAGAAAGAAAACAAGCAATTATTACATATTTGTAAGTTGAAGTTTAAACAGGTAGCTCAAAGTGACGTCTTGGGCGCCCGGATAGCTCATTTGGTAGAGCAGGCACCCGCATGTAGAGGTCTACTCCTCGACTCAGCAGGCCGCGGGTTTGACCCCTTCCGTGTCTTCAGCTGTCCTGTCAAATAAAGGCCTAAAAATGTAATTTAAATGGTTAAAATATTCAGCCAAAAGTAAGTTAATGGATAAATGGTTGAAACGTTCAGCTTCACTCCAAGTATGATTGCTGTTACACATTTCCACTTTTATATAATGCATGGTGTTATACATTTGGAACATACAGTGGGAACTAATGACGGGCTACGTGAGTTCATCTGACAGGAAAAAGAAGCACAGTGGTTGCCATACCTTTTCCCCAACTGTTTATTCATGACTTTTAGCTTCCTGTTTAAAGATCTGCTCGCTTGCTACCTACCGTAGTTTTCTCACACTCTTACATGCAACACGCAACGTGTTCAGGTTTTACATTTGACTTAATAGTCATTCGGTCATCAGGTCCGCTGCAACTCTCACTTCTTTTACATCAAGACTGAAGACTTTTCTTTTGGATGCCGCCATAATGTGGATATATTCTTCTTTTTCTTTTCTTTTCCTCTTTTTTTTTCTTTTTTTTCAAATTAGTTGAGCTATACGGTCAGTGTAACGCTTATCGGTTCAGTTTTCTAAGCACAAACGGACATTTGGAAAAACTGAAAAATGGGTTCCAATATCAAATTTTTCATTTTTTTTCGCCTTGACAAATTAAAAAATTGGATCTTGAAACTGTTTTTTTTCCAATTTTCCATTTTTATTCAGAGGATCAGAAATTTTGAAAATTACTAAATTGCGTCTGGGCTCCAATGATTCAATACTGCAATGGTATTCTCTCCCTCGTTCCCCCCACACACACACACACACACACACACACACACACACACACACACACACTCGAAACCATCAGTTGCAAGGAACTCTGACCCCAAAGTCTATCAGTTTTTTTTTGTTTGTTTTTTTGGTCCATGTGCAGTTAATGACCTGCATATTCCGCAAAGTAGAGGAAGAGAATACCATTGCAGTATTGAATAATTGGAGCTCAGACGCAATGTTGGAAAAACAGTTTAAAGATCCAATTTTTTTATTTGTCTAGGTGGGGAAAAAAATGAAAAAACTTATATTTGAACCCATTTTTCAGTTTTTCCAAATGTCCGTTTGTGCTTAGAAAATTGAACTGATAATGGTGCGTTCTTTTTGTCTTGTAATCGCGACTAGTAGCTCGAGCGTGACGTCACATCCGTGTCGAAAAACGAATAACCGCGGGTCGTTGCGTTCTTTTTGTCACACGATACTACGAGTCGGAGAAAAGATGGATTTTTGTAACATTTTTAGTAACATTTAGGATTCTATTCACCCAGTTATTGACATATTACACACATATTTCACAGTTTGATACATGAAAATTACGTTTTGATTAACGTTAACGTTAGGCTACTGCTCTGCTTTCTGCTCCAGACTCGGCTTAAAGCCATTGTTGTCATATAGCAACCGAGCGTCTCTAGCCAATTTCAGCTGCACAAGCTACAAAATAACTAATTAGGCGGTATGTAACTCCTAATAAGACTGTAGCGACATGCCTATAGGTAGCAGTATATAGTGCTATGTGTACGACTTCTTCATTTGGTTACAACAAAGACAAAAGTGCTTAAAATTGTAGAAAACCACAATGTTTACTACGTGTGATCCACGACGTAGCCATCTTTGAAAGTGAGCTCGGGGTCCTCTGAGTTCAGACGACTTGACGAGTCGTAAATACGACCTCGGGGGCGTTCTTTTTGCAACTTCCGGGTCGTAACTTCGGAAAACAACTCGTAAAACGACTTCGGTGGACAAAAAGAACGCACCATAAGCGTTACACTGACCCTATACTCTCCCATCTTTCCGTAGAAGTACCCCTGGTTCAGTGGTGTAGTCTAATGTATTGTAGTGGGTATACTGTACTGTATATATACAATATATTGGCCTATATATATGGGCCAGAATCTGCCTTTGGGGAAGGGGGGGGGCATATCATAGCGGGGGGTCTGGGTGTCCTCCCCCAGGGAAGTTTTGAGCATCAGCAACTTCATTTTTGTTGCATTTGGATTACGCTTTAACGCACCCGTTTACGTAGAAAATCCCTTTATTTAGCCTACGCGAAGAAAAAGAACACAGATGACAATTCAAAATATCTCAAAAATATAACAGAACGTACATTGTTGCGTGCCATTGGGCCTTTTTAAATGGGGATATGGAAATCCCGGAGCTTTCTAAAGCCCCTGATCAGTCTCGAGGTCCAAAAAGTGCCTCGGAACACATCGAAGCAACGCCGTCTTCAGAGTCCGTTCTGCTTTGAATTTCCGGAGAAAAAAGACCCACGTGACGCGTTCGTCCAATCAGCTGCCGGTTTTCATTTCTTGGGCAACAATACAGAGTAGCGGCGCCTGCTGCTATGGAGACGTATTGCGTTTCTCATGTGTGTCCCGAGGCAGTTCTTTGGACCTCGGCGACCCGACTCATCATTCCGACTGGCTTTCCTGTCGACGGTCGGCCGCCTGGTTGGTGTGTCTCGGCTATAAAAGAGTTGCGTCCGATTTTGAGAGACTCTAGTCACGCTCATTCCGCTCCCCATTTCCGGGGTTAGCACTCCACCAATCAGATGGGTCATTTGAGTCCGACTGCCGGCAGGGCCCGCCCCCTGCCGATTATACTTGTCAAAATCGGCCAAAATGAACGCCGACGGCCCCTCGGACGGAACACACCGAACAGACTCGAGTCACCGACCTCGCCAGACTGTCCGACGGCCGATCACCGGCTCGGTGCGTCGGGGCCATTGGCGGGTCTACGTGCGTGGCGCCACTGCCCTGGTTGGGTCATCGCTGCCGCGGAACATCAAGGAGAGTATATCTGCTTTGGAGAGAAACTTGCAAGCCAGCAAAGACCACAGCTGGTGGTAATTTCCCAGGGTGAGCGTGCATTAGTCAGTCGTTATGAATGACTTATCGTGCAGAAAAAAGAAGAAAAAAATACCAGTTACTTAAACAGCAGGGAGCATAACGCTTGAAGACAACGGTTCATCATTATTATTATTATATTGAACGTCATCCTATTGTAATTTCACCTGTGTAAAAACTGGGCCATGTTATGCTGGTATGGGACTGTTTCAATCCGTGGATGATTCATGACTCTACTGACAAATTATTCATGGGAGCTTTGTGTTTGCAGCGTCCCGACACTGTGGCTTTTTAACCCTGTTCAGGCTACCCCCCCGCGCCCCCTCCCCAATCGCTCTTGGCTTAAAGGCCTCTCTCCCTCCGGTGTCTCTTCTTACAGTGGAGGTATACAGTCGGCTCTGACTCAGCACACCTTCGTTTTCTTTCCCTTCCGGCCTTTTCTTTTGTCCCGCCGCGCTCTTCCCCTCTCTGCGTGTCCCTCTCGCACCGGCCCGACACAAAGAGCAGACTTAAATAACAACTTCTCTGTCTTTCTTTTCTCTGCATTTCTCTTCCTCTTCCTCTCTCTCTCTCCCCCCCTCCTCCCCCACACTTCTCCTTCTCCTTGACTATGGACACAGTGTTCATGTGTGCATTTGGGGAGGAGGAGGGGTGTGTGTGTGTGGGGGTGTGTGTGTGTGTGTGGGGGGGGAGGATGGGGGGGGGCAACATCCTATAATCACCAATCAGAAGGATACTGGGGGCAGTTGTCATAGAAACCTCGTGCACGGCTCTCTACGCCCCTCCCACCCCACCCCCCACACACAGTCGCAGAATTGCATATCACATAATGATAATAATATCATTTCTGAGGCAAAAAGGAAGAAAAAAAGGAGGAGGAGGGAGGTGTGTGGTGGGTGGGGAGGGGGGGGGGGACTACAGACCATAATAGTGCTCCTGTGCTGCTGGTCGCCATGGAGATTAGTAAAGGGGGGGGAGAGGGGGGGGAGAGGTGGCGGAGGAGGGTTACAGGCGGGGTCAGATTATCATGTAAGTCAAAATGCATACCATAATACTTCTTGACTGCTCCCCGCCCTCCTCTCCTCCCACCCCCGCCACTCCAACCTATCGTGCCCCTACGGTACACGCTCTGAGGCTGCACCGCGGAACAAAGTGCAAATGGATTTGATCAGACTCAACATGTCTGCCACATGAGATAACACAGCAGCGGCTGACAGATGGAGAGAACGAAAAAAATAAATAAATAAATAAAGGGAAACATTAGATTGGGACGTCGGGGTTTGGTCGGGATGTCCCAATACGGCCCAGATGTGCTGGTGGTTCAAATCTTTCCCCGTGACCTTTTCTCCCGTCGTCTTTGTATATTACAAATAGCGCTAAAAGAACTGTGCGTTTCTATAAATCTTGTAGGCAATATTTCGTGCCCTTTTACGAAAGTACAGCTGCAGACACACTGCAGGCAGTCGGGCTGATCAGTCTCCCCGAGTTGGTCAAAAAAAAATTGCCTCGGGAACACACCGAAGCGACGAGACGCAATACGTCTCCATAACACCCGGCGGCGCTGATCTGTAAACCGGCAGCTGATTGGACGAACGCGTGGAATCACGTGGGGTCTGGTTTCTCCGGAGATCCAAAGACAGACCGTCGTGGCGGCTCGTTCGGAATACGATCTCACGTTGTACTAAAATAGTTCACCGAAACGTGTTTGTGAAAACATTTCAAGCGAGAAATAGGCCGCGCAGTGGCTAGGGATGGGCATCGTTTGGATTTTAACGATTCTGATTCCAATTCCGATTCTTCCTTACGATTCCGGTTCTTATCGATTCTCGATTCCGATTCTTTGAGGGGTGGAGTTGAAACGGGTCACATGCTTATTTCACAAATAAGAGGAAAGTTTTATTTTGATTCAAAGGTGGTTTGCAGTTTTACAGGGCTTTTTCAACGTAAAATAAAGCCACACTAGAGCGCTGCTTACTGTGCTCCATGGCTGCAACACAACAAGCACCTGGCCGCTACGGAAACCAAAACTTGCGCATGATAAATTGGAAAGTGATGATCGGATTTGAAACCAAATCCTCCAAACGATTCCAAAACGATTCCAATAAAGAAACGATTCCGATGGAATCGTAATTTTTGAAACGATTCCGATTAGGAATCGGTTCTCGATGCCCAACCCTAGCAGTGGCTGAATCCGTCTTCGTTTTCCGATCGACAAAGGTCACTTTAAAAGATCTTCGCCAGATTCTGAGTAGGATTTAAACGATTCCTAGTTGGAATCGTTTAAAAAAATGGCGATTCCAGTGGAATCGTTTCTTTGTTGGAATCGTTTAGAGGATTTGGTTTCAAATCTGATCGCCGGTTCCCAATTTAAAAAGTTTTGGTTTCCGTAGCGGCCAGGCGCTTGTTGTGTCGCAGCCTTGGAGCACAGTAAGCGGCGCTCTAGTGGGGCTTTGGAAAATGGCAACCCACCATTGAATCAAAATAAAACTTTTCCTCTTATTTGTGAAAACAGGCACGTGACCCGTTTCAACTCCAACTCCCTCAAAGAATCGGAATCGAGAATCCGGAATCGAGAATCGAGAATCGGAATCGAGAATCGAGAATTGAGAATCGAGAATCGAGAATCGGAATCGAGAATCGATAAGAACCGGAATCCAAAGGAAGAATCGGAATCAGAATCGTTAAAATCCAAACGATGCCCAACCCTAATTCTGAGATTAGGGTTTCTGGGTTAGCACTCTACCAATCAGATGGGTCATTTGAGTCCGACTGCCCCCCACCGATTATACACGTCAAATCGGCCAAAATGAAGGCCGACGGCCCCTCCGACGGACGACGGCACGGAACACACCGAACAGACTCGAGTCACCAACCTCGCCAGACTGTCCCACGGCCGATCACCGGCTTTACAACAAACTAGAAGGACGCTCAAATTTTGGGTCAAAATTGAAACTTTTCCGACGTCTTTTTGGACACTTTCGTTGCTTTTCCACCGATGTTGTTGTCACTTTTTTCCCCCAACGTTTTTTTCTGCACCTTTTGACGTTTTTGTGTGTTTTTTTCAACGTTTCTTTTATTTAAAAGAAAATTAAAATGCTATGAAATTGAATAAAACGGGTGAAGAGCGTTGTAGGGAGCCATCCACGTTATTTCTTTTGAAAATCTGGTTGAAAAACCCCCCAAATGTCTGATAAAGAAACTTTTTGAAAACGGGTCAAATTTGACCCGAGGACCTCAGGAGGGTTAAATAGCTCACGTTACTGTATTGTGTGAACAGTTATCTTCATGTAATATCATATGTGACCTTTTGCTTTTGCGGGGGTGCAAATGTTACCACCAAAACAACTTCCTTCCCCGAGACGTTTTAGCAGAGCCACCGTCGCCGCGTCCGGAGCTTAGCGACGGGGCAAGAGGATTGTGATTGGTTTAAAGAAAGACAAACAACCCAAAGCAGGTTTTTTTTTTCCTCCTATCCCAGAATGTATGCGTGGACTCGCCGGACCTTCTTCCGCAGCGTCGTGGCGATAACTCTGGCAATGCGAGACTACAGGAGATCACTGAAGTTATTAAGATTAATCTTCTGTGGCGGACTGGCCATTCATGAAGAAAAAAAAAAAGCGCACTGCAGCTAAAAACGCCAAACATTTACTGATTCCAGCTTTTCAAATGTTAGGATTTGCTGCGTCTCCCTTGTTTTATAGAATCATAAACTCCATATCTTGTGATTAAATCTTCAGGCATTTTGTTGCATAATTGCACAGAGATGGAAATTTCCCAACTGACCAGTCTTTTGTAATACTTTGGTGTCACGGCTCGAGCACCCTCCTAGTCTCAGTTCAGACAAACCGGGCCCAAAGCCAAAATCCAGTTGCGACAAAGGCAACGTCTGTAACAGTGATTTCTCACCCAGTTTTTCGTGCAGGTTTGAATCGATGCCGATCAAGCTTCCGTATCAGGTTATGTAAAAAAAAACTCCCTAATGTATATCTGAATTGGTTGAACTGCGAATGTGAACGTGACGAATTTCAAGAGAGGCTGACATTTCTCTCAGCACAAAAACCACGACGCACAATCGGCCGTAGTTTGGGACAGCAAACAAGACAAACCGCCGCACGTAAACACGTCCGCGGCTCCATCGCTCGCCTCAATAATTTACATTACAGGGGACAGGGGGTGGATTGTGCTCAGTGTGCTGCTCAGATAGTTTCCCCCCAGTGAAGTTTTTTTAGACTAAATTCCCAGCTGCCACTCTGCCTCTGTGTCTTTGTGTCTTTGTGTCTTTGTGTCTTTGTGTCTTTCTGCCTCGTCTCTCTCTCGGGTCTCGCAACCTTCTCGTATGTGACTCACTCTGCACCTGAAGATAGATACAGTTTCATACATCACAGTCTGTGCACGTCGGGCTGTGATGTCGACACGCACGCGCGCACGCACGCACGCACGCGCACACACACACACACACACTGGGGGAGTGATGGGAAGGGAGGTGGTGGGGAGGGTGAAAGCCACCGCACACAAAAACAGGCCTAGGCCAGACCATAATACTCTTCCCCCGCTCTTACTTCACCGCCCCTCCCCTCCCCCGCCTGACAACACAGACATCCCATAATATGCATCCCCCCCCCCTTCCACCCCCCAACAACCCCCTCCTCCTTTCTTCACTGCTTGGCCTGCTACTCCATAATAATCACACTGCTCATTTGCCTCCTCTCTCTCTCTCTCTCTCTCTCTCTCTCTCTCTGTCTGTCCCTCCCTCTCTCTCTCTCAGCCCCCACTCCTCCCTCCACCACCGCCGCCGCCGTCATCATCATTTCCTGTCTTATAGGTTCCTGAGAGTACAGTATGTCTCTCCAAACAGCAGCCACTTAAAGAGGCTCAAAATACCCAGCCTTCCTATCTGTGACGTCGCCGTCGCACTTTGTCAACCCGGGGTTCCTCTTTCTCTCTCTCTCTCTTTCTCTCTTTTTGTCTTTTCTTCTCGCTCTCTCACATCCACACAGTAGCACAGATCATCAGATACTAATAGCTATTAGATACAGCCCTTTTTATTCAGTCGGATCCACAGAAGGAAGAAATATTCTTTTTGGTGGCTTGATTTATTGCAAAATCAAACCAGACATAAGATCCACCAGACGAGGTCGGGACCTCCCCCCCCAGGGATCCCAGGATAATGAAAGAAAAAAAAAAAATTCTGTGACAGAAAATTTGATATCTAGCAAATTACTGGATATTGGCACATTCTCCAGCTTTTTAAATTCCTTCTACTACTGCTGCTGACGTAAACTGAGAAGGAAATCTTTACAATCTTTCACCGAAAGAACCAAGCAGGCCTGCCTTGTTGCACGATCCAAACTTTCTCCGAAACTAGCCATCTTCAGCGTGTTTGTTGTCGTTTAGCGACGTAGCGAACAGAGTTGGACAAGGGCAACGCACATCGACGATAATAATCCTGGACATGAACTGTTGTTGATCCAGACTGCCATGCCTCTAACATTAATTCCTAGAAAAGAACAAATTTTAGGAAATAAATCTCACGCGATGCCATCCCGAGAGCCCAGCAGAAGTTTCTTTTTGTTGTTGTAGCCAACTGATCCAGAGCCTGTTGATTAAGTCCCGGGCACGGCCCTGGTTACAAAATGGGTGACCGCTTGGCTACCAATGTGTCCGCGATCGTTGGCACAACCGTATATAAAGAACAGAACCTTTGCTTTGGAGAAAGCAGATCTATATTTCTCATAAGACCAAATTCAATTAGTAAAAGCTCCACATTTTCCAATGAACTCCAAATGTGTGTTGTGTGAACTCAGGCACAGATAACGAGCTGCGATCTCTATTTTCAGTGTGGTTTTTTTGAGGCTTTTTTATTACTGTCTTTATACACCTGCAGAGACAGACGTGCAAAAAGTCCTCCATCGCACATAATCTTTCTGGAAACATTTCCACTCGATATTAAATCACAATCTTAATCACAACTGCACGTGTGTCCTTAGGGTGCAGTCGCCGTGATTTGAGCATGTGTGTTTGCAGCTGCATTAAAATGTCAAAGTCACGGTGCAAGGACGTATGGAGCTGCACATACTGATCACTGAAGAAATCAATAGCAGAGTGGCTGTTTTTTCTTCTACTGTAGGTGTGGAGCAGTGACGCTGTGCAGCAGCTGAGGGAGAAGCCAGAGTCTCGATCTGCAAGTTATTTAGTTATATTTTTACACAGTTTCAGCCAAACTGGATGTTAGCTTGTCACAGCTTTCTATCATCATCCAATATGCTGTGATTTATAGCAGGCTGAACAATTCGTGCATATAGCTATGAAAAGTAATGTCATTCGTATGAATTCCACACGTTGACTGCTGCTCTTTCCAGGCCGGGAAGAGGAGTTTGCTTCCCTGGGAAAACTAAAGACTTAAACCCAGGAAACGCATGTTCGTTCCCTGGGAGAGTTTTAATCCAAACCACAGTTTCTTTATTTTTAGATTATTTTAGGCCTTTTTTTGTATAGGACAGTTGAAGACATGAAGGGGGAGAAAGAGGGTGAATGACATGCAGCAAAGGTCCACAGGTCAGAGTCAAACCCGCGGCCGCTGCGTTGATTAGTGAACCTCTATATATGAGCACACACTCTAAAAGGTGAGCTACCCAGGCGCACCAAACCACGATTTCTTTTCCTAAACTTAACTAGTCGTTTTGGTACCTAAACTTCAAGTGACTATATGTCATTTTTGAATGTTTCTGAAACTGTGTCATTTTTCATCTGATGATCATAAATGACCTGTAACAGGAAATGAGACTAACAGTGAAAAGAACGCTGTTTTTATATAGTTTTTATTAATGCCTTTGCCCGGGTCTGATTTTTCCAGCGAAGTCACAAAATGATTTACAGGAGGTAGACGGCGCTACAGAGCACACAATCTGATGGGTCACAGATTTGATAGTACATATCCTTGACGTACCACTTCTGGGATTGCTCCGTTGCCGCCAAATGATTTCACTCATTTAGGCCGGATATCCTTTGCCTTGGGCTTCCTTTGCGTTGGCATTTTAAGCTCCCGTCGATTTCTGAGGACTATGGTTAACTGCTCCTCAGATCTCTGCAGGGTAAATCCACACAGCTAGCTAGACTATCTGTCCAATCTGAGTTTTCTGTTGAATGACTAAAACACACACGTTCCACCAAAACAAGTTCCTTCCCGAGGCTACCTTGCCGAGGCACCGTGAATCCGTACGCTGCTTAGCGCCGCCAAAGACTGGTGTCTTGTGTGTGAAGACTTGTGATTGGTTTAAAGTAATGCCAATAAAACATAAGAGCACGTTTTTCTCACATCCTGGAATGCTGTGTGGACTAGCCAGACCCTCCTCCGCAGCGCTGTGGAGGAAGGTCTGGCGATGCGAGACTACAGACATTTCATTGGAACACCGGAAAAGCCTGTGTTAGTGTGGATCCAAAATTTATAAAAGTAATTGTGGGCACAAACGTTTTTGCCTGAAGAAGGTCCAGCAGGGTCGAAACGTTGCATTTATATTAAATATGGGAGTTTAAAGCAGTGTTGTGGACATTACATTTTTTTCACTTAGTGTGTATCCAGCCAGGTAAAAGGTAGCAGTAGATTTCTTTATATAGGCCTAATTGTATTCTAATTTTATTTTAGAAGTTATCTGAGTAAGTTATGGTTGATTCTCGGGCAAGAACATCACAGAAAAAAAGGAAATTAAACGAAGAACTAAAAGCTAAAAGGGAAAGGGAAAGACGACGGGCGAAACCGAGTCAATCTCGGTCGGGCTTTCAACAGATGGAGACAATTACGGGATTGTAAATGACTCAAAACCGTCCCCGAATTGACACTCGGGTATGTAATATGTATATTTCATTCATAAAATAACTTTACAATGCGCGATGTGGTTGTACGTCAGTAGCCGACATTAAATTATGCCCCCCTTCCATTTAGCGCGGAGGTTTAATTCCTTTTAGTCCGTGTTTGTGTTGGCCTACTATTTTCTTGTCCTTGTCCCCCTGTAACATTACTTGTGTAAAGTGTCCGTGGGTTTCATGAAATGCGCTGTATAAAAAGCTATTATTATGTTTGTTGCTACAACAATCTCTTAATGCTTTGGCCCGGATTAGCTCACAATACATCCAGGCTAAGTATGCGACGCTTGAAATGCAATGATGCATGTGTAACTTATTCTCTTATTGTAAATGAATGATTTTCTGTCTGAGCAAAAGAAAAGGGCTTTACGGCAGCAGGTGTGCTAACAACACTAGCGCTTTTGTCCAAAGCGGCCGCTAGAATCAACACAAACTGAAAGTTACTTATAGCCACTTTAACTGTCGTCGCCGCATGGCGCTTACTTTTTGTCGGCTAAACTCAACAACCGACTGCTGCTGATACGAGGGACAGCTCGCGGAGCCCCGTAGCTGGCGTCACGTGACCAACCGGCGGTCGACTAATTTCATAAGATATCATAAGAATTGGTGTGCATACATCAAAGTACGAACCCGTTCATGAGAATGGGTTGTAAACAGCTTGTCAGCTCAGTACATTGTACTGAGCTGGATATCGTATATAATGTCATTCAGGGATCTTCTTGTACGTTTACTCAAGTATTGAACGTAAAGGACAAATCCGGCGCAAAATGGGGTTAATAACACGTGTACCGAGTCGACCGTTTTCATGCTAATCGAATGTGACCAGTTTTAGCGCAAACCGCTAATTAGCTTATAACGCTAGTTCGTCGTTCGACTGATTGTTTTCCCAAGATGGCGCCCACATGTATACGTGAACGGTTCTGTCTTTCTAAACTATCTTTTTAATAAACTGTCTGTACACTTACAAAGTTCTCAATGCTTCGGTTTACATGTAGGGACCCTCATTATGCTACCGTGGAAGTGTGGTGCTGTTTTGAGTCTTGTTAGTGGTGTAGAAATAGAGATTTCTTTTTACTTTACCCGACGACTAGCGTTATAAGCTAATTAGCGGTTTGCGCTAAAATTGGTCACATTCGATTAGCATGAAAACATATCCCAGAGAACGGTCGACTCGGTACACGTGTTATTAACGTCTAGGTTCATTTTGCACCGGAGTGTACAAATTACAAATTTGAGTCTTTTCTTTTCATGCTACTTTCTGCTTCTACTCCACAACATTTCAGAGGGAAAATTAAAAGTGAAATTATTGATTAGTTTCAATGAATTTTTGGGTGTTCATCTGATCGTAACTTTTAGTCAAAATAATTTTAATTCTGCTTTTTTAACACAAAAATTACACAGAATCGGGTGATAATTTATACTTTATGCGTTATAAACAGGCAAAACACAATACTGCACAAGGGTTAACTGAAACATTATAGTCCTGCAGAAAAAAATGTTTTGGTCACTTTTAGTTATAATCCCAAACATAAACCCATATGAACTCAAATCCAAACCATACACATACGTCCCCAATCACAGTCGTTGTGTTTCATGGAAGTGAAAGGTCCTAAACATGCAAAATCACAGGTATGGTCCATTAAAGGGCATCTTAAACCCGAAGTTACAGGAAGTGATGTCTTTAGGTGTTTCTAGTTCTAGTTTTTGCTCTCTTTAAGTTTTGTGTTGCCATGATCGCGCCACTAATCGTGTCTCCTCTTGGACCAAACGTGACGAGTAAATACGACAACAAACTCCTCGTCAGAACTCTTCAACGCAACGCGTATACAGTAGAAATACACGCTGAATAACTGGTTAATGAAGAGATGAGGATGTGAACGGAAACTTTGGAATTCCACCTTAAAGGCCTGCATGCATGCATCCACCAGCCGCCATTTTATCTTACCCTCTTACCTTCTCAAAAACACATGCATGCACTCGCTCACTTTCTCTCATGCACACATTAAGTGCTCGCACGTCCGCACAGACAGACACGCACACCCAACCCCCACCCAATCCTCTCCTCGACATGCAAACACACACACACACACACACACACACACACACACACACACACACACACACACACACACACACACACACACCCTTTTCCCTGCTAAACCCCCCCCTCCTTCCTCAACACACACACCAAAACACACATACCTCCCCCCCCACACTCCACGCACACAAATTCGTGCACGCTAACCCACACCCTGTTCCCCTCCCCCTCCCATTCCATACCAGGGCACATCGTGACAAAACAAAGAACACCCCATAATAGTCATAGTCGCACAGTATGCATGGTAACCAGTTATGTCAGAGATGAAGGCACTGTGTATGTGTGTTTCACTGTATGAACACTCACAATCACACACAGTCGCACACATTCATACAGCTATGTGTGTGCAGATCTAATGCTCACTTCATACATAAATAAACACACACCGAACACACGGAGGATACACAAAATTACACGCATTCATTCCGCAAACCCACATATATACACTTCTCCCACACACACACACACACACACACGAAAACATGCACAAAAAAATTACAGGCCAACATGTAAACATCCACACACACACACACACACACACACACACTGAAACACAAAAGTGCATGCAGCGACATGTACACACCCAAAAACACACATAAAAGTACACGTCCATTTATGAATAATGACATACCATGCACACACAAAACTAAACATGAAGAACACTGAGGCTAAGGACAGCAAACAACACACACACACACACACACACACACACACACACACACACACACACACACACACACACACACACACACACACACACACACACACACAAACTATACAGACAAACACAAAGACACGAAAAATTTAAAAGGGGCACAACCACACAAGATTTAACATATGGACACAGACACAAAAGATACGAATGAAAGACAACATGTTGACATATGGTATGAAACTGTATGCACACCATACATATGATATCCTATGAAATTAGGAGACCGCCGGCTGGTCACTTGATGCCGGCTGGTCACGTGACACCGCCTCCGTTGTATCAGCGGTAGTTGGTGGTTCAGTTACCCGAAAATAGGTGACTTTGAGCCGGGTACAGAGCACCGCAAGCTGCTGGTCGTTTCGACGGACATTGCGGTTAAATTTAGTCCACAAAATATGAGCGTTTTTCCGTGACGAAAGCTAAGATTAGGCACCAAAACGACAAGTTAAGATTAGGAAAAAGATTGTGGTTTTTATAGATTAAAACACTCCTAAGGAACACGCATTTTCTGGGGGAAAGACTTCAGTTTTCCCCGGGAAGCGAACTCTGCTCTCTGGCTTGAAAGTCCTGTACGTTAACGGCCACCCATCCAACCCAACCTCCTCCCTACGCGGCCAGCCGCGTTCTGATACAGTGGCCGCCAATGACGTGGAACGTTTACGAATTACAGTGCTTAACTTTCCGTAGCTTTCTGAATGAAGACACGGTCAAGACGATATGCCGAAGTTCAACCCGAGCATCAGAACGGGGGAAGAAAGGTGCTTTAAGTGACTTTGAGAGTGGCATGTTTGTTGGTGCCAGACAGGCTGGTTTGAGTATTTCAGACACTGCGGATCTACTGAGATTTTCCTGCACAACCATCTCTAGCGTTTAGAGAGAATGGTACGAAAAAAGAGAAAATATCCAGTGCTGAAAATGCCTTGTTGATGACCACAGCGTACCCTTCTTCTAGTCTCGCATTGCCAGACCTTCCTCCACAACGCTGCGGAGGAGGGTCTGGCTAGTCTACGCAGCATTCCTGGATGGGAGAAAAACGCGCTCTGGTTTATTGGCATTCCTTTAAACCAATCACAATCGTCTTAGGCGGTGCTGCAAAATAGCCTCGGGAGGGAACTTGTTTTGCTGGAACGTGTGTACGTTCAAAAGTTGTTTTAGTCGTGCAACAGAGAACTCCGATTGGACAGATAGTCTAGCTAGCTGTCTGGATTTACCCTGCAGAGATCTGAGGAGCAGCTAACCATAGTGCTCATGAATCCACCGGAGAACGCCAACACAAAGGTAGGGGAAGGTGACGGACATACGGCCGAAATGAGGGACATCCGGCGGAATTTCCGGCGGCATTGGAGCAACCCTTCTTCTAATTCAGAGGTGCCCAAATTCATTCATAAGAAGGGCCAAAATGTATCTGGATGGAAGGCCAGGACGGTTTACCAGCACTGTGCTTCACATTGCCGTAAATCGCAGATTAAGAACTTTTTTTGTTTCGTCATTACGTTTTTTTACAGCACTTTCAAAATAAGAGGAGAATAAAACATGAGCAAGGGAGCATGGGCCAAACTTGGGCCGCGGGCCCAAAATTGGGTGGCCTTGTTTACTGGCAACTTCCGGCAGGATAATGCGCCACATGTCACATTACAATGAGTTCACTGTACTCAAATGGCCTCCGTAGTCACCAGATCTCCATCCAATAGAGCACCTTTGGGATGTGGTGGAACGGGAGAGTCACATCATGGATGTGAAGCCGACGGGGTCAGCCCTATGTTCCCACAGCCCTATGTTCCCACAGCCCTATGTTCCCACAGTCCAATGGTCCCACAGCCCTATGTTCCCACAGCCCTATGTTCCCACAGTCCAATGGTCCCACAGCCCTATGTTCCCACAGCCCTATGTTCCCACAGCCCAATGGTTCCACAGTCCTATGTTCCCACAGCCCAATGGTTCCACAGCCCTATGTTCCCACAGTCCAATGGTCCCACAGCCCTATGTTCCCACAGCCCTATGTTCCCACAGCCCTATGTTCCCACAGCCCTATGTTCCCACAGCCCAATGGTTCCACAGTCCTATGTTCCCACAGCCCTATGGTTCCACAGTCCTATGTTCCCACAGCCCTATGTTCCCACAGCCCTATGGTTCCACAGCCCTATGTTCCCACAGCCCTATGGTCCCACAGCCCTATGTTCCCACAGCCCTATGGTCCCACAGCCCAATGGTCCCACAGCCCAATGGTCCCACAGCCCTATGGTCCCACAGCCCAATGGTCCCACAGCCCAATGGTCCCACAGCCCTATGTTCCCACAGCCAACCCGTTCTCATTCCGAAATCGTAAAATAAGTACGTTTGGTCAGTGTCCTTCAGCGTCTGATGCGACGAAAAAGGCACCCTTCGGCGTATTTGTGGAACGTACTGGGGAGAGCCGCAGTTGGATGAGATTTAGCGAGTGGTATGTAACGGGAAATTGTTGCATAAAGATGGTGGTTGGGGTGGTGGATGGGTAAAACATTGGACTTTCACTCAGGAGACTCGGGTTCGCGCCCCGCGTGTGGCGTTTTGTTTCCCGGCTTTTGAGGCATCCTTTCCCCGTTGTTTTTCTCCTAAACCCAACCTCCGCGATTCCGTTATTGTCGCGCTTCACCCGCGGTGAGTTTCCCGGCTTTTGAGGCGTCCTTTCCCCGTTGTTTTTCTCCTAAACCCAACCTCTGCGATTCCGTTATTGTCGCGCTTCACCCGTCCCAACCAAGCGCGTCAAAAGGGATGAAAAAGGGACGGCAATAGTGGCGACCAAGCACGTTTACATAAGACGCTAAAGGAGACTTTTAACGTCAAATAAGAACGAGAAAGGCTCCTGACCGAACGTCCTTATTTTACGAGGTGTGAGAATGTGTTGCCACAGCCCTATGTTCCCACATTTCAAGGATATTTTCAAAATGAGGTCTTGTCTTTCTACATTTCCCTTCAATTTTAGCCCTATCCTACCACAACATTTTTTAGGGTTAGGGGGATAAAATCGGATACAAATTTGTAATGTGGGAACATAGGGCCTAAATTTGGAGAAAAAAAATCTTAGAAATGTTGGAATGTCGAACATGGGGCCTAATTTTCAGTAAAAAATAAAAAAATAAACGTGGGAACATAGGGCTGTGCAAACATAGGCACGCTCCCAAGCCGACAAATCTGCAGCAACTGTGTGATGCTATCGTGTCAGTTTGGACCAGAATCTCTGAGGAATGATTCCAGCACCGTGTTGAATCTACGCCTACAAACAGAGACACCGAAAATTCACAATACAAACACAGAGCCATATTTTGGGGTTTGGGACCGTTCGGTGGACATAATAAGACATTTGAAGCTGAACTCTGTCTCTGGCACCGTGGGATGGATATTTCTCACTACTGTCTGACAATTTATAAACAAACGATTAATTAAGTCATTCAAAAAATGATTGAAAAATGATTGTTTTATCTTTTCTTTAAGCCTGTTTTGTCCACTCCGGTCCTGCAGAAGTAAAATTTTATTGTATCAGATTTGTTTATAGTTTAAAACACTAAACTCAACACGAACAGACACATTAAAATACACAGTCACTGACACACACAGTGTTGGTTTCCTGTAACAATAGTGTCCAGTGTGTGAGTGCATCTGTACTTTTTCCCCTTTACATTTGGCCATACACAAATGTTGCATTGTTGTTCAGACTCAAGAGTGAAGACGCTCGACATACTGGGAGCTGTATCTTTGTTTAGGCTAACTCTGTGTGTGTGTACGTGCACGTGGCTGTGGGTGCACGTGTACAAATGTGCATGTGTGCACGTGCGCACCCTCTGAGAGACGAGGGAGGAAAAAAAAGAAGCGAAAAAAAAAAGAGAGGTCAGGTTTCTATCCCATGATGCAACTGTTCTATAACCACCACCCCCCCCCCCCACCCTTCCCCTCCCCTCCTTCTTCTCCGAGCTGGTTGCCCGTGGCAACGTACTTATAATGAGGTCAGATGGACATCCAATAATAATCACCAGCAAGCAGCAGAGAGCGAGGCGTGTTGGGACAGACAGCAGTCAAAGTGTCAGAGGCTGAATCAGCAACAAGACAAGATGGCCGCCAAAATAAATGTACTCTGTAAGTTGGCACTGATTCATCAAGTCACACAAGGTAAAACTGAAAGTGATCTGGAATCAGTTCATTCACTTTTATTTACCTGGTAGTTAGGTGAGTTTGGACATCCAGGAGGTTTGACGTAATGGGTTTTAGCTGCCGAATTAAAACACCAAAAAAAATAACATGCATGAAAAGGTTATGAAATGTAAAATAGAGGAAAGTCTACAGGAGCAGTTTGAGAGACAAAGTTAAAGTCCACTATTTAAACTCCAAGGTGATAATAGTTCTGAATTTTCAGTTCTCACTGTATTTTAGTTTTGACTTTTCGATTTCACGTAAGGTTGAGTTCACCTTTCAGAAAGGTTTAGCTTAACTTTTCTATATTTAGTTTTACAGTAGATTTTAGTTAGTTTTTTTTGTGTATAATGGGTATAATGTCTCAGAAGTATGTAGCTACATAAACACAAAAAGTCCATGGTTGGAGGATAGCCGCGATATTTAATCTTTGCGGTACTTTAGTGTCCGGCGTGGAGCGATTACGGCGCGGCGCCATTTCACGCCAAGTCGGCTCAGTTTCTGTGGTTCAGTGTCACAGTGAGAGCTGACGGAAATTTGTGCCGTCTCCTTTTTTCGTCGGTAGTGATATATTACAGAAAATCTCAAACAAAACACACAAAAAAAGCTTTCAAAACTCATTTATGAGCTGGCCTTTGGGTCGTGGGTACGCTGATTTGATCAACTTTGTCTCTTATCCCACGCACCCTGCTCGTAGCCGTGTTAGCTATAGGCTAACGTTAGCTCTAATGTTAGAGGCATAGCTAGTTCATATACGTCGGCGTAGATTTACGAACATTTCAAAAGCGCCGCACATATCCCAACAACACCTTTATTTACGGCGCTATCTTGCGCTACATCGTTAATAAAGACAGAAAAACAGTTCTTCGGCCGGTAGCCTACAACAACTCCGAACTTTTCCTGAGCGATAGCTGTCAGTCAAGGTAAACTGAGGAGCTCCGTGGGTGGGATCGCCTTGAAAGTGACCAATCACAGGAGCGCCAGTGCCTCCCTTGGTTTCTACCCCAAAATGTCAAAGGTCAGTTTCGTCCGCGCGAGCAGAAATCAACTTTGCGAGCAGTTTACCCTGTCAAACTCAAGGCCCGCGGGCCAAATCCGGCCCCTCGCAGATTTTGATCCGGCCCACATATTTAACATATTACTTTTTTTAAAAGTTGTTTTTGTTGCTTTTTTCAGCCTTTTTTCTATGATGGCTAAGGAACTTTTTTGCTGACTTTTTTGGGGTTTATGTCGACCAAACCGTAAGGTAGAAGACTTTATAAGACATGCAGTAATACAGTCAAAGATATTTGACTTTTTCAAAATAAAAGCATGTCAATAAACTCTAAATGTCTGGCCCTTGATGTGATTCTTACTTTCCAACGTGGCCCTTAGTGAAACTGAGTATGACACTACTGTCGTATGCCCTCCGCCGCTCGCACAGCAGTTTTATACGCTCGCAGCTGCCTTTACAACTCTCGAATTGTTGAATTGGTGCGCGAAGATTAATATCTGCGTGTGTGAAAGGATATCATTTGCTCGTGGGAGCATGTTTTATGCGCTCGCGAGATATGACGTAAACCTGACGCCATAATCTCTGATCTGAAAATCTGTTCATATACAGATTGAAGATGTTATTCCCTACATTTTCATGGAAGAAGAGTTCTGTTTTTTAGCCTGGAACCCACACCCTGTTCTGTTTTGCGTCCCAGAAAACTGATCTACAAACTTAGTTTCATCTGGTAGACTCATCAAGTTCAAGATCTTCTTCTTCAGTAAGAGATATTTACACTCAGATGAGCGTCTACTATTGAATTTGGGGCGAATTAGTCTTTTTTTTTTCAGGTAAAAACCTAAAAGAATGATCCTGACATTAAAGGGATGTATTATTATTAACAGTTACATAGCAGCAGTGTAGGGAAGGCTTTGAAATAACATTTAGGGGTGCCTGAGTAGCTCACCTGGTAGAGTGAGTACCCATATATATATATATATATATATATATATAAGTTTACTCCTAGATGCAGCAGCCATGGGTTCGACTCCAACCTACAGCCCTTTGCTGCATGTCATTCATCTTTTCATGTCTTCAGCTGTCCTATTAAAATAAAGGCCTAAAATGCCCAGAACATAATCTTTGAAATAACATTTAGACCACAATACAAGGAGATCAAATGTACAAAAATGTTTGTAAAATGAAGAAATAAAATGTTAAATGTGACAGTTTAATTAATCCTTTCAGGTGCGGTTGTACTAGGGGGAAGCATGACCTCTATATTGTAAAATGTTTGTGGCTGTCAGACAAGCAGACACCCGGGATAAAAGAAAAAATATACATAAACATGACCTGGGCTATTTTGGCTACGTTCAGACTGCAGGCCGTAATGCTCAATTCCGATTTATTGCCAGATCCGATTTTTTGGACTGACATTATTTTTTTAAATGTAGATGTGTGCATCAGACTCAACTGGGCATGATCTGACTGTATAGACTGAGCTCGCATTTAAAAAACGAATCTGACGCGTAACGGATTTGGACAACATACGAAAGTGGCCCAAATCAGAACTAGAAAAAATCGGATGCCTTGTGACTTGGGCTGTTCACACTGTAACGAAAAAAAAAAAATCGGATTAGGGTCACTTTGGCCTGCGGTCTGAACGCAGCCTATGAGGCTCACTGTTGACTTTCTGAGTGACATAAACAGAGGTGTGTGTACTGCCCGCTTTGTTTTTATTGTTGAACTGGCCCTGACCTTTTCGCACTTCAAAATGTCTTTCGTTTTGATACCAACAACCTTTGGGTAACCTGCGTGTTTATTGGCCTTTAATATACCGACAGTGCCACAGCCATGTTCCCAAATAAACACACGACAGCGGGAGAAGTTCAGATATGAAGCCGGCGAACGTGTCGCGCTGAGAGCAGCTCATACCAGCGCTGTGGTGAGATACTGTTGTGTAATGGATGTGACTCAAGACCTGAGAGGACCGTAAAAATTAAACTAAAGATATTGAGAAGAAGAGAGAGGGCTCATGGGAAAAAGGTTGATGAGATAGAGCAAGAGAAAGAGAGAGAGAGAGAGAGAGAGAGAGAGAGAGAGAGAGACTACATCTTGGTATAAATAAATAGTTAATGGTAGTCTTTTCATGGCGTCTTCTGTGTCTTTCAGTCGCTGCCATCAGGCAGACAAAGGACCGAGTGGCTCTGAGCCTCCATGCCACGTCGGTCGGTCTGAAGGATCCATTTTAGTCTGCCAATCAAAATGAACCCAGGTCATTTACATACTGTATTCACTGAGGTCCCCACTCAAAACCAGTGGAACACCACCCCCTAGTGTTCACTGTAGGGCACTGCGAATGTCATGTCCAACATGAGTGCAGAGAAAACAAAGTATGGAGTCTGAAATGTGCCGCTGTAACGGACCCAATCGCAATGTTCGTTCACAATAATAACATCCTGGTAGAAAACTCCCGTACATACAGTTTAACTGAGCGCTGAGCAAACGGGGACGAAGAACAAATGGATGTACTCTCATCACATTCATCTAAAACGCATGTTTGAGGCTTTCATATGTCAACCCTTTGACCGACGTTAGCTTGGAGAGCTGATGTACCTGTTGGACCACAGACTAAAGAAAATGACACCAGGAGCCGGTTGTACCAACAGTCTTAAGCTAAGTAGGTCTTAAAGTGCTCAAATTATGCTTTTTTGTGCATGTAATCCACCCCAAAGGGACTTACCATCTCCAACAGAAAACACTGTTCACAAACCTTACCTTAAGTAAACAGCCTTTTCTTCCTTGACGAACGTGCGTCACTTTGTTAACACGCGTTTTAATGCTCGCCTGTCTGCTAGCGGGACACGCCCTCATACTCTGCTTCTGGTTAGCTAATATTCAATTCAATTCAATTTTATTTATAGTATCAAATCATAACAAGAGTTATCTCGAGAGACTTTACAGATAGAGTAGGTCTGGACCACACTCTATAATTGACAAAGCCCCAACAATTCTAGTAATTCCCCCAAGAACAAGCAGTAGTGCAACAGTGGCGAGGAAAAACTCCCTTTTAGGAAGAAACCTGGGACAGACCCAGGCTCTTGGTAGACGGTGTCTGATGGTGCCGGTTGGGGGTGTGATGAATAGTGGCAATATAGTTAAAACTCAAAAGGGAGAGGACGCAGGGCATCACAGTATGTAACAGAGAAAACGGCGTAGCAGGAGCAGACCGACCAGTCTTCGCTAAGACCGGGCGTAATTCTTACGCCTAGGAAGTAGCGGGCGTAAAGTTCACCAATTCACACTCTCGCTGCCTGTGTGAACGACCTGGAGAGACAGCAATAGTTGATCGCCTTCGTCATCAGTCTCCATGTTGTCTGTTATAATGTTGGACTGCTTGGCAGTCAACGTATGTCTGTGCGGCCTGTATAGCTCTAACAATTGTCTTTGATCCTTCATTGAAACGGCTACAACTTAACAAAAAACAGAGGAAAATTGTTTACAACGTAATAGCCATAGTTTTCGTGGTCATTCACATGAACGCGCATCTCTAAGACCAGGCGTTGTTAAGCCTAGTAGAGCTGTAATCGGGCCTTAAAAAGGAACAGGACAAGGCCCCCAGGCCCACCTCAGGCTTTGCTTTCTTTGCCCGTGCAACCAAAACGTAATTGCCAGAGGCCAGCCTCTGTTTCACCTCCTCAGCATCCATTTTCGCGCTAATCGAAACGCATCACCTGACCGCGCAACCCGTAGCGCCAGCACGAGCCTGGCCTGAGCCCGTGTAAAATGATAGAAATTAGGACAAAGGCAAAGATTTCAGCTCTAAAGCCATAGGCTTAAGTTTAGTTGGAGTAACCGACATGAAGTCAATTCTAAAGACTGGTCTTAACAAAGACCAACTTAGCAGTCGGGACCAGGCTTAGTAAAGACCATTTGGTGCAACCGGCTCCAGCAGCTGAAGAACATTTTGACGTCATAGTAAAGTTGACCTTTGACCGTTTGGATTTAAAATTACATCACTTGATAATTTTATCCTATTAGACTTTTGTGTGAAATGTTGTCATTCTGAGGGTTTTATAAAGATTGAAACGGCAACGAGGCGATTTCGTTTGAGGTAAATATCTCAATAAAATGTTTTGAAATGAGCTTTTTTTTCATTTCCTGAAAAACAACGGTATCAGACAGCGACGATATGTAGAAATGTAAATTTAAGCATCATTGACGTTACAGAGCTGCCTGGGGATTGGTCGCTGTCGGTATGTCTGTTACGAACGTTGTCATTTCTACTGCATTGCACTGTGGGATATTTATGCCCTGATATTGTCCAGTGTTTGGATACTGTAATATTTCACCTCAAACAGTTTGCAATTCACATATTAGTTTTTATACTTAGGTTTTGGACATACTAGAACATCTCCCATCCTGTTTTAGCCTGCTAAATAGCATGTTAGTGTGGAATTTATGACTCAACATTGGATGATCAAAGCTGCATGGGTTGTACGTTTCACCTCCGAGACCAATTTATCTGGTAAAGGGCAAAACATTTATCTCACAGTCCAGTCATTAAAGGTGCCCTGCCACACAAAACCATTTTTACTTGTATTTTTTAAAATCTGTTGGTCCATATGTGTTTGTATTATGTTGTGAATGTGAAAATGAACTGCTTCCTCCTCTGTCAGCTCTAGCCACTGAAAAGAAATAAGCAGAGGAATCAGGCCAATTACAAAAGCTGGTCAGTCTGACGTGGTGTTACCTGAGCTCATTACTATTCATTAGCTCGCCCAGTTGTGCTGGGTAAAGGATGCCGATAGCCAGGATCTCATTGGCTAGCTGTTAACCAATCAGAGTCAAGCTTAGCTCGTTGAATATTAATGAGAACTGGCACAAATCGAGCCGAGTCTTCCTGCAGGCTTTCTATACCATGCTAGAATGGCTTCAAACAAGGTAACCAAGGCATTTTTTCCACAACATTTTTTACAGAGTCCATGGTAGAACTTCAGACATTACCACAAAGTAATGAAATACATGTGGCAGGGAAACTTTAATTTCCAGAATGACCTCTCTTTAATTTACAAGAATTGTTCATAGGAGTCAGTTTGTCAAAAAAATTGAAAAAGAAAACAAAGAAAAATTAAGTTTGAGAATTTATTTTGAAAATTCACACCTAAAAAATGTTTCCATTTCATTGCTGTGGAAAGGATTTCTTGAACATGTTAAATTTCCTAGAATCGTATTATTAAACGTGTACAAAACTTGAATTCCTATTTTCCATTCATCACAAGATTATGCTTATTTACTTTATTTATACTTTGTTGAAGAAAAAGCAGTTTTATTCAAAATAAAGAATGACAGAAAAGTGCAGATAAAAGAAAAAGGAGTGGAACACAGGAAGGAACAAAATGTATCACCAGGAATTAATAAAAAAACAAAATCAAGTCAATGTGAAACAACATTCAAGTACTGTTTTTATTATTTCCAAACACCCACCAGTTCCAACATTCATCTTTCCTTACACATCTATAATTATTGCTTCAGCTGTTTGTTTTTCTGCCGTTAGAAGCTTATTATGAGGATTGTTTAGTTTATGAAACTCTCTTAACCCATTGGCACGCAACCGTCAAGTAATAGTAAAAATATCAAAAAAAAAAGTGTCCAAAAATGGCTAAAATAATGTCCCCCAAGGAACAATAAGGAGCAAAGAAAAATATATATAATACTTGTAATCATCCGTACATTATCAGAATACATTGTCATCTCCAAAACAGTGGGAAAAAAATAAGCAAAGTGGATTTTTTGTTCCTTTGATGAGGAATATTCTCAGTTTAAGGATTTTAATTGTTATCGCTTTGGCCCAGGACAATCAGAATTAGAGAGCATTAAACTATTTACCAGAATCTATTATACACAAATATGAAATATCATCAATTATTCCGCCTTAAACAGAAGCACTACTCCGCGGATCCAAGTGAGCGATTATTTATTACATATGATTTAGCAACATAAAACAAAGTAATTAATTAGTTGTATTTGTATCCCTCCTTTTAAAAAGGACAATTCCGGCGCAAAATGAACCTAGGGGTTAATAACATATGTGTACCGAGTCGGCCGCTCTCTGGGATCTGTTTTCATGCTAATCGAATGTGTCTCTAGCTTGAAACAAGCTAGCGCAAACCGCTGATTAGCTGCTAATGCTAGCTTTCGGGGAAGAGGGTAAATCACTATTTCTACACCACTAACAAGGCTCAAAATAGCACCACACTTCCACGGTAGCATAAGGAGGGTCCTATGTTACTGGTTGCACGGCAGCTAATCACCGGTTTACGCTAGGTTGTTTCAAGCTAGAGACGCATTCGATTAGCATTAAAACATATCCCAGAGAACGGTACACGTATGTTATTAACCCCTGGGTTCATTTCGCTGGAATTGTCCTTTAAGTTCGATTCCTTCTCCTCTCACTTGTGATTGGCTCGCCTGATGCAACAACTGCATTCTGGTGGTTGCCATGACAACATGCTGGCCGTAGATCTGTCCATTAATAATATACAGTCCATGGTCCAAACACATTAATATATTTGCCTTATGTCCTCTCTGCACCGTATTGATTATACAGTCCCACTGTAGTTGTATCCCTCCTTTTTAAGTGCATTGGTATTGTATCGTGACTGTATTGTATTTTAATGTATTGTACTGTATTAATAGTGGTGTTTTATGCTGTAACTGTATTTAAGTACCTGGCTGCGAAGACACCATTTCCCCATGGGGATAAATAAAGTTATCTATCTATCTATCTATCTATCTATCTATCTATCTATCTATCTATCTATCTATCTATCTATCTCTCTCTCTCTCTCCTCAAACAATTCTGTGTAACTCCAAAACTTTTTGTCTGACTTTATAGGTTCAAGTGTAAATTATCGGACTTCTGGGTTCAAGTGAGATTTATTTAATGCCCCAAAACACTGATTAATCTGCTGTTGGCCACATAAACAACACAAATGAACCGTTAAACTGAGCAACATTCCCCTCTAAGGCCTCCAGGAGGTGCTAACACACCAAGCGAGCGCTTGAGGATCCAGTCGGGCCAGAAGGAGAGCGAAGCAGGAGCGGACAAAATGACGAGGTCTGAAATGTTTGCTCTTTAGTCACATCTACCATTAACAGCATCAGGCATCAACATTTAGATCCTATTTAACAATATATCAACAGGTTTAGTCCACACAGATAAAAAAAAAAAAAAAGTTGGGAAGACAGTTGGGATGCTTTCAAACTGCTTTAATTTGTTGCTTTGGTCACCAATATCAGGAAGCCATGTGAAGAAGAAGGGCTGGCTGCCATTAGTAGATTTCAAAAATATTAGATTTACTGACATCTCAGCTCAGCCAGAAAGTGACAAATATTTATGTCATTAAAAGATTTAAAGGGGGGGGGAAAAGGAGTTGAGTAAAGTCGCTCACCGTGTGGACTTTATATGGTAAATATGACTTTTTAGGATTTGACTGGTTTCAAGCAGAAATGTTCTTGAGCAGAAAATAAAATATTTGAAGGCGTTTGCGGTCGACTACTGGAAGTTTCAATACACACACAAAAACATGAATACGTGAGGTCAAGTGTAGATTTGATGCTGCAGTGAAATTAAGGCATTTCTAGTGGTTTTTTTGTGAAACACAAAGCCACTTTTATTAGATGATGTCTTAATAGGACTGTAGCATTGTGCCTCTGACTGTGATTCTTTTGGTGTAATTACTATGAACCACTTGGTTTAGTTAAGAAGTTAGTCCACATTTTACCATGAATCTAACTCTGGCCTTTCACCCATCGCCATCAGCAGACACTCTGACAGCCTTTCCTGTTAGTTTGTTCGTTTTTGCCATAAAGCTATCCAAATCGGACCGTCTGGCGTTGAGGCCGTCGCCATTCTCTGTAACGGCCCATTTTTCTTGCAGTTAACATGATATGGTTTTAAAATGAATGTTGATTTATTGTTGTTAAAATTCTACATGTAAGACCTTTAAAACTTTATATTAAGTGGCATGCAGTTTCTAATAGTTTTCAGTTAACCAAACTTCACAAATCTCCGCTGACGGTGGAGTTTGAGTGTCGGGGACGGGACGTGTCCAGCGGGAGAGACACAGAAAGGACTTCTGCCAAGACAAGGTCAGAATGACGATGAAGCCTATTACGTGCAAATGTGTGTGTCTGACCACAGGGTTTGCCGAACATTGCCACAGGAGTAAACGCTGACATTACATTTGGTGAATATTTCATGTTGCCAGAAAGCCGACTAAAGTGTTCCAGAGCTGCAACTCATCTTTTACTCGATGGACAGAAATATAATGCCCAACTATTTCACTCACTGAAGTTTCTCATGCAAAAAAAGGGCAGAAATGCTGCTTTTAGCCTCTCAGATATGGAGAGGTCTGCTTCTTGTCTCTTTCTTTATATCACATTGAACCGACTATCTTTGAGTTTTGGGCAAAACAATACCTTTAAAGACATCGCCTTGGACTTTGAGAAACTGGGATGGACATTTGAAAACTATTTTTGACATTTTAAAAGACCAAACAATTAATAGATTCATCCAGAAAACAATCAGCAGATGAATTGATAATGAAAGTAATGGTTAGTGACAGCCCTAAACTGATTGGCTGGTTTGTCTTGTGAAAATCAACCTATTTATGTTCCAAAATAAAAGGTATCATTTCTAAACAAATTGTGTTTTCACATTACAGCAAGGATGTCGAGTTTACAACTTAGATCATCGCTCTCGCCGTTTATTGCAAGTGTTGGCATCTTTAACTACTGCATGTCCATGTGTGCATGTGTAGGGTTGGGTATAGTTTGGATTTTTACGATTCCGATGCCGAACCGGTACTTTTAAAACGATTCAGATTCCTAAACCGATTCTTGGAAAAACTGAAGAATGACATCAAAGATGTAATAGGTTTACTTAGTGATCACGTGCAGTGAATGGTTAATATGCTTTTACGTCCGTTTTGGTGAGCCGAGAAGGAAAATATGGCATTTTAAAAGTAGCCTCCATTTACGGTAGCTAGCCAACGGTAGACTACAGAGAAAGTGTGATATTTTTACGTCCGTTTCGGAACGACAGAGGGAAAATATTTCAGTCGACACATTAAGTGGAACCGAAATGAGGAACCGAAATGTGCGTTCTAATCCGGTCCGATTCCTACCGGTTGCGTAGGAACCGGGTTTCGGTACCCAACCCTATGCATGTGTGTGTATATCTCTGTTAGACTGCCAAGCAGAAGCCAGTGAAGCTCTACTGAAGACTGAAACCCTAATCAACCGACTCTGCTATAAGCAATCTGAATCGCTTTCCACTGATATGGATGAAGTCAGGTTACAGTCACCACTTATGTGGTTGTCTTAGCAACAACACTCTCAGATTCCCCCGGGAAACGTGAGCGCTGAGCCCCTGATGGTCCGCTGAGCTGCAGGGAATGTTGCTCACCAACCGGCTCACGTTTTAGCTGTGGATGTCTTTTTAAATTACCTGCTTCATGTAGTTGTACTGGAACATAGGGCCAGCTTCAGCAAATATGACAGACACGTTGCACCTTTAATGCATTCAAACATAGTTTTTCGTTGGAGTTTGTAAGATTCCAAAATCTTAATTTGGACATAAAGATTTTCATTTTCAGTGTGATGATATTGGTTCCAAATATTGGTATCGGCCTTGAAAAACCAGTAGCGGTCGATCCCTAGTTTCAACGTCTCTTTAAACTGAAAGCAGCATTTGTTTTGCTCCACCTTCTCTTATTCTCGTTGTTTTAATCATACTGGTGGCTGATAACAAATATCATTAATGCTGCAGTTTGTTACTAGATTTTCCAAATGCAACCTGCTTTGGATTAAAATAAAAAAATATTCTGGACCCGGATTGTTTTTTTTAATTTTTTTTTATATTTTACATTTTAAAGAATGTTTTTCTAACCTTAGTATACTGTGAGTTCAGACACATTTCTATCAGTTGAGAGCGTGACGCCGACTACGTTTACATGCACATAATATTCCGGTTTGGCCCTTATTCCGGCGGACTTAGTTGGCGGACTTGTTGGACCGTGTGAACACAGCCTCCCTCTTTCATTCCTTCATTTACCTTCTTGAAAAGGTCGGCGTTGTCGGTTGTCCGAAAGACTTGGATATCAACAGGTTTATACCTGTTGATATCCAAGTCTTTCATAATGTTTAAAATGATCTGTGTTTCTCCTTCCAACCAGAGATGTGGGCTTTTCTTTTGGCCATGCATTTCTACCGCAGCCTTGCAAACTGTTGGCTGGTCGGTTTGTTTACAACAACCATAGCAACGCACAGAGCTGACGGAAGCCGTAAAATAGCGCAAACTGCGGTAAAAAAAAAACCTGATAGAGACACATATTCCAAATGCTCCTAAAACCTGAATAGTACCGGCACATTGCACGCGTCTTAATCGGAAAATGCTAAATTCGGAAAAAGGCCATATTCGGAATGTCCAAACTGGAAAAAGAGTGGAGTATTAGTGTGCATGTAAACGTACTCATTGTAACCGTCCGTTAAATTTCAATGTCCAGACTTTCCAAACCGCTGCAGGAAGCACATCTACAGCAGTTCAGCCTCACCAGAAATTCCAATAAATGAAAGACGGCAGCGTGATCTTTTTCAGAAATTTTATACAATTCTTGAACGTTTGACTAGAGCAGAAATCTTTTGGGAAATGTCATCATTTTGAGAAGGCGGTTGGCAGTTTGAGCTGTAACCGTGACTCCACCCACCGTTTTGTATCTTTAAGGCGTCTGAGGTGCAACCCTCTCTATTGCTCAACCTGCCTCCTCCTATAATTAATTAAAACCCCGTTTCCTGGTTAGTGAGGAGTGTTGTTCACGTGTGTTAGTCATATTATAATCGACACGCATCTAGGATGAAAACAAAGCCTGTCGGAGCCCGTCTCTTCCAACACCACACCCACATTAAGCCACTACGGCTGAAGGCACTGTTTAAACATGTGTCTCTACCTCGTCCACCTCCACACCCTCCCTCCTCCCTCTGTTCCCGCCTGGGTTCATCTCTTCCCCTCCGTCCACCTCCTCCTCCTCCTCCTCCTCCTCCTCCACAACCTCCATCATCATCCGGTGGCATCTATAGCAGGACGCAGCGCTTCTTGGGTTTGTTGTCTGGAGGCTCCAGAGCTGCCAGGATGGCCTCGTCAAACACGTTCTTCAGTCCTCTCTGAAGAGGAGACAGAAAAGAGAGAAACGCTGTTAAGCTACGTTTTCCTCTTTGTAGCTACTAGTGCAGTGCCCGTTCAAAACATGCCTGTTTGCAATGGGCTGACTGCTGTGCCTCCTGTATTGCTGCTTGTAGCTTTCTCCAGAACCACTGTACTCCAAAATCACTTACAGAGGGAGCCACAGCACTTAATATGCAACTTAAGCGGGATTCATGGTCGTGCGGAGACTCCACGCAGAGCTTTCGCCGTAGCCTACATAAGTGGCCTGAAGTTTATACTTGTGCGTTTGTGTGTGCTTCGATCTCTTTAAAAAAGGAACATGCCGACTTATTGGGCCTTAAGCTTATTCACCGTATCCCCCAGAGTTAGATAAGTCCATACCCTTCTCATCTCCGTGCGTGTCCTAACTCGGTCTGACGCACCCACCACTAGCCTAGCCTAGCCTAGCACAGATCCTGGAGGTAACCGGCTCCATCTAGCCTACTGCTCCCAATAAGTGACAAAATAAAAATGTTCCTATTTACATGTTGTGATTTGTATAGTCACAGCGTGTACAAATAACAAGGTCACATGAGACACAGCCATCTTCTAACCGTATACGTACTGGGAACTGGGCGCAGTGATTAGCGCAACACCTGAAAACCACCGTTGTTACTCTCTGCTCCTCGCCACGGGGCTTCTCGTGTGCTGTGAGCAAATCACTCCGCCCAAGTAGCAGAAGTAGCAGTGCTTCGCCCTAACGTTACCAATACTCTTCAGAAATCTCTTCACCCATCACCCAAAAAGGAATTTAGCGAATATTATCTAGTTGTGTGTATACTGTATGTTTCAGGGTTCTAGTTTCAGTTGTTTGGTCTGGTCTTGGTCTCAACCCCTCAAAGTCTCGGTCTCGATACACTCTGGTCTTGGGTAATGACTTGGTCTTGGTTTAGGAGGTCTTGACTACAACACTGCCTCTCTGCGTACCTGTGTGAGAGCTGAACACTCCACGTATTTGACGGCCTTCAGCTCACGGGCCAGTTTCTCTCCGCTCTCGCAGGTCAGAGCTCGCTGTTTGTTCTTGGCCAGTTTCTCCAGAGTGTTGCTGTCGTCTCTCAGATCCACCTGAGTCCCGACCAGCAGGAAGGGCGTCCGAGGGCAGTGGTGGGAAATCTCCGGCACCCACTGTGAAGAGGGAGACGCACGGACAAAGAAGGATGAGGCATTTCATGCCAGAGTCTGGATTAACACCGGTCAGGAACAAAGTCACAGTAAAGTTGAATAAAAACAACTAGTACATATGTCTCTACGATATACAGTTTTGTGTTCTATGCATGTTTTCACTTTTCCTTTGACTGTTATTTAAATGTCAAAAATACTCTAACTAAATCCCCACCCCCAGTCAACAATATTTGATACCTTTATTGGAAAGTTATAGTCATTTTAAGTTTGGAAAAAAACACAAATGAGAGAAGACATTTTATATTAGATCTAAACTCCTTTGCATACGAAGTCTAATACTTTCTTCTGAAAAACACTTTAGGCCCTATTTTAACGAGTGCCTGGCGGCTTAGGGTAGTGTTTAATTAAAAGTCTATTATAAAAAATCCAAAATATATTTTTCAAATCCATTAGGTGTGTTTTTTGCTAGTTTGTGTTGGGGTGGGGTTGGGGGTTGGGGGGGGGTGTTTATGGGGTTTTTGTGTTTTTTTTTTTTGGGGTTTTTTTTGCGTAAACATGCAATAAACCAATCAGAGTGTCATCTCCCATTCCCTTTAAATGCCAGGCGCATTTGGACTTTGGAGCATTGCTATTATGATGGCGGACTGGAACCGTAATATTTTTATTTGTAATCTTTTGCATGTTTGTGTGCTGCTGCGCGTCCCCGTGTGTGTAACAAGCATAGTGTGCACGTGCTGTGCACGAGCCTAGGCGCATTTTACTAATGCGCTGTTAAAATAACAATGAAATGCTGCGCTATTGACTTTAGACCAGGTTTTTGTTGGTCAATGGCGCGATCACTTCCCGCTGCCAATATGCCAAGAATGCACCCGAACACACCTCCCTGTAAGACCAGCACACCCATGGGCGCAAACATGGGCTCAGGTGCATTTTCTATTTAAACGACGTGGGCGCTGGACAAATAGCAAAGACACTTGCGTCGGGCTTTGGGTTAGGTTTCAAACCCAAAGCCAAAGCTGACACTGACTAAACGACTCAACCACACAAACTCACCTTCTCTCTGACATTTTCAAAAGAGGAAGGCGATACGACAGAGAAACAGACGAGGAAGACGTCGGTCTGAGGGTAGCTGAGGGGTCGCAGCCTGTCGTAGTCCTCCTGACCTGCAGGGGGGGGGAGATGCACAAACACTCGGATCAACAACAAACAACAAGCATGATGGACAACATGTAGCAGGTAAAGCTAAAGCACAGCCGGGCTGCCACGGCAACGAGGGCATCACGACGGTTGTCAATGAAGGAGATGAAAACGTTCCTCTCCCATTTCAGGAGACTAAACGCACAGCTTTCTACAAATACTACGCATGTTATTGTTACTGCAACTGTTCCCGTTGTCATACACAGTATTTTATTGTTTACCTGCAGTGTCAAACAGTCCTAGAGTGTACGGCTCGCCGCCGATCATCACCGTCACTGCATAATTATCAAAAACCTAAAGGGAGGGTGAGAGAGAGAAAGAGGAATAATGGGAGAAAGACAGGGAGGGAGCACAGAGGAAGGAAGTAAACATGTGAAAAAAAGATCTCAGACATTCTTTAAAACAAAACAGGAAGTATACGTCTCATCTTTAACAAGGCAAGTGAGCGTCCAACAAAAGAGACAGATACACGCTCTATACCAGTGGGTCCCAAATGTTTTCATGTCAAGGTCCCATAAACTGACACAAATTACACCACAGACCCCCCCCTCATTTGATAGGATTCCGTCCCAAGGTCCCCCATCTGATAGGAGTTTTGCTTTGTTTTGTTTTATTACAGAAAGTGTATGAACCCCATGACCAATTAGTCATACGTTGGGTCATTGTGTTACTTATGGATGGAATTATAGTGAGAGAAAAAAAAAATTTCCCCTTTTTGCTGGGGACCCCCTGGAACTCCCTCAAGGACCCCCAGACCCCACATTGGGAGGAACCTCACTAACATTCCTTGCTACTAATTCTGAGACCAAACTGCCCCTTTGAAGAAGGGAGGACCAGACAAAAAAATAAAAAAAAAGGTCTTTACTTTCTGTCAAGGTCTGAAAGTCACACTGGTCCCCACAAAGATGGAAGTACAAGTGGACAGACACACACACACACACACACACACACACACACACACACACACACACACACACACACACACACACACACACACACACACACACACACACACACACACACACACACACACACACACACACACACACACACACACACACACACACACAGCTAAAGGTTTCACATCACTGCAGGCCTTTCAGTGATTTTAGAACTACGTTTCCTCTTAGTTTGTGTCCCAACCAACTTAGTAAAAAGGGCAGAATATTTGGCTGGGAAAGCAACAAAGTGGGTATTCTATAGTACATAATTAGAACTATTAAATGTTTTTTTTCACCAGCCTGCACACATAAAAGGTATGGAAGCCCATTTCCACCAGAAAATAAAATAAAAAAATTAGATCAAAACTTTGCCTTGTGATTTGTTTCTTATTATCTTGAGACACTAAAGCCCTATTCGCACAGGACTACTGTAGTATTATCTGGGGACCTCTACTAAATCTTCATTATCAATTGACAAATTGAAAGGTTGCTTTTCAATTTACTGCATTCAATCAGTCAGACATTGTTCTTCAAGTTGGTGGATGTCAAGTCGACACAAATGCTGGAAATCGGAAATAAATTCCTGCACGCTGTCAGTAAATACTGTACTGAGTTCATTAGAACTACCACTTTGTGGTCACAGACCTTAGTCAGACGTTGTTTCTGTAAGTCGACTTGGAACGACTTATTCAGCTGGGTTTCTGGCTCTGACACAGGAAGAGGACGCATTGTCTTAATCCAACAAACAAAGCTCTGATTAACGGGTCAATTAATTCACTGACGGTGGGAAACAACAGTTATTAGACGTCAGACCTATTCTCTGAACAAATGAGCTAGATGGGGGGGCAAGTAAGAGGTCTGGAACAGGACCTATCTTCATTACCATATCTGTGTCTAAAACGTTGGCCGACTACAATCATTAGATCACAGTCATTTAAATCAATAGTTAATTAGTAATTAGTTTTGATGCTCGCAAAGATTTCATATTCATTCGGCTTAGGTGCTGCCCAAAACGGCTTTAGTGGTGCGCCTAAAGCTTGATTTACTGGATACTTCTGCGTGAAATCTACGCTGTGGCTACATAAGTAGGTACTTGGAGACACAAACCTACGCCGGACCCCACGCCGTAGCCTGACGTGCACCTCTCGAAAAATGCACCCCTTGTGTTGACTTCGGGTCACACTGAGCCGTTTTCAATTTTTGTTTTATATCAGAAAATAAGGGACGTTGAAATAAGCGCTGAAAATGTGTAGAAGAAAAATTTAACAATTCAAAACGTTGAAAAAAGCAAAAATAAACTGTGAAAAAAGCTTCTTTTGAAACAAAATTTGTCTTCTGGCTGCGGCAACGGCCACCTGCCGAGAATCAAAAACAACAAACCCTTTGACGTTTTGTGTGTGCGACGCGGCAGTTTCCTGCTGCGTCGCTATGACGACCAGCCCACTCGCCTCACGCATGAGGCGGTAGTAAATCTGCAATGGAAAAAGGAGGACGGGGCGCCGCGGCCGAGTCGGGTCGAGCTGGTACCGGCAGTGGGTAAGCGCCATTCGTTTCTCTCACTATGACTCTAGAGTACACCACACTCTGCACGACCATAAATCACGCTTTAGCCTTAGGATGGGAGAACCCGGATTCTCATTTTCCCGGTGGAAATAGGTGACATAACCTTTTGACAACAAGGCCGTGTCTTCATCAAACCAGAGATCATATATCACGTGCTGTACGGTAGGTTTACTGGGGGGCCTTGAACAAATCAAAGTCAATAAAATGATTCATTATCTTGCTTAAAATTGGATTTCAAACATTTTGTGTGCATGTACATCCTTACCATCCTTATGACTCAATGCTTAGAGAAACTGTGTTACTTTAAACATGTCAAACTGATGGAAACTAGCGGAACGCTCTCAGCAAAGGGAGTCTTGTTTTGCAGCTGTTCAGGTGAACCGGCCTCCCTCTCGTAGCTTTAGGCTGCCAACGTGCCAACGTGCCTGCAAACCTCCCAGCTCTGTGTGAGATCGGAAGTCAGCTGAAGCAGGGAGTGTTTTATAGCTGCTATACGCCTGTTTGAATTCACGGCACGGCTTCCACACGTCAACCCGCTGTAGCCTGCAGACACGGTTTTGGTTTTTTAATGACGCTCCGTATGCACAGACAGGCTCCAGATAAACTGGAGGATGTAGCCTGTAGCAGAGGAAGCTGCACCAAGTATTACAAACAGGGATTTCCAGCTAGCTTTCACTCCTGCATCCGTTTGGTCTTTATTTAAACAGGCAGGCTCACAGCAGGTGACTGGGACGGCTTTTGCACGATGTCGCCTACGTCTAGGGATGCATTGGAACCTCAAAACTTTATCAGTGCTGCCTGAGATGTGGCTGTGTATCAAACCTTCAAATCTGTGTTCATTTTGTTGATAAAAACAATAGCAAAACAATATTAATAGATACCTTTTTCAATACAAAAACAAGAGAAAACTGAATAAAAAGTTAAATAAAAACTAAGGCAAAAATGCAAGACAGTTTTAAATAGCTGTATTTAGTGCATACAAATAGTGCATATACTATTATTAAATTATTCAAATTTCACACACAAAAAAAAGATTAAAGAGGCTTTGGGCCCTATCTTGCACACGGCACAGCGCAGCGCAAAGCCTGACGCAATTGTCAATTTCCCGTCCAGCGCCCACGTCGTTTAAAAAGCAAAATCACCTGCACCCATCTTTGCGCCCATGGGCGTGCTGGTCTTACAGGGAGGTGTGTTCAGGTGCATTCTTGGCGTATTGCTATCTTGAGGCAGCGGAAACTGATCGCGCCATTGACCAACAAAAACCTGGTCTGAAGTCAATAACACAGCATTTCATTGTTATTTTAACAGCAAATTTGAAAAATGTGCCTAGGCTCGTGCACAGCGCGCGCACACTATGCTTGTTACACACACAGGGAAGCACAGCAGCACACACACAATAAAAAAAAATATTACGGTGCAAATCCACCATCATAATAACAATGCGCCAAGGTCCAAACGCGCCTGGCTTTTAAAGGGAATGGGAGATGTCACTCTGATTGGTTTATTGCATGTTACACCCAAAACACACCTATGATTAATGAAGACACTAAGTACAACCCTTTTAAACCATGCGCCTGGCGCTTCACACCGTGCGCTTAGATCATTAAAATAGGGTCCTTTATCTTTGTTGACTAAACCAATACCAATGTGACTAAAATGAAACTACATTTTCATGAAACGAACACAACAAATGTCTGCTCGGACAAATTTAAAAACGTAATTGAAAACAACTGTATTACTGCAAAGTTTGTGTGCAGCAGCATTTGTGAAAAGAATATATGTTTTTATACATATATCTCAAAGTAACAAACTAATGTTTGGTATTGGTACTGGAACACCATCTCTTTTGTACAGATATGAGCTTGACTCTGAAGCTCTTGAAAACATAGTTTTAAATCTTAAATACAACAACTTTTTAATATGTGTGATTGATTAAATGAGCAAAAATCGGAGATACAGGTTGGAAACGAAAGTCTGCTTCTTGAGTAACATGCCATTTCCTTTCACTTCATCAGTTCAGACATTATATTCATGTTTTCCTCTAGCTCTCTTTTAAACTAATTTTCAAACGATAACATCCTGAGTATTTTGATCAGACCATAATATACAGTATTGTGTGTAATATGCGTTTTAAGCTGTCCTGACAAAAAAAAAAGGCAGTGAGATATTTGGCTTTGACTCTTTCTGGCCTATTTCCTGTTTTAGAACAAAAACTCAAAAGGAACAAAAAGGAGCCGGCGTCACAACACATTTCTGAAGTCTAAACAGACCAAATGACAAAGCAGTTTTGTTGAAGTTATTATTATTATTTTTTTTTAATAGTGATAATTTGCCTTTTCATTAGTTTGTGTTGGACTGGGTATGTTGCCCAGGCCAGCCTAACTACAGGGGAGAGGCTGCTGACACACAGTTGTTGTTGTTTTGTTCTGGTTGCTCAGTAACAATCAGACGTTACTCGTTTTGTTTTTCCAGAAGTGAGAGGCAACCTCATACAGATTGACAAGGGTGTGAGACACACACACACACACACGAGCCATACAGACAAACATATTTCAATACACATACACACACAGTCGCATGTTCTCACACACACACACACACACACACACACACACACACACACACACACACACACACACACACGTCAGTTCAGGTTCCGACAGAAACACAATGATATGATGAGACACAAGCTGCGAAGCCGTGGAGACTAACATATTACAATAAAATACAAACACGGTCATTGTTCTCACACACACACACACACACACACACACACACACACACACACACACACACACACACACACACACACACACACACACACACACACACACACACACACACACACACACACACACACACACACACACACACACACACACACACACACACACACACACACACACACGATGATAATGTGTTAGGACGGAGCTCAGACTGCAGAAGCTGCTAGAAACGGAAAGTCTGATCACACCACTCCTGCTACTGTGGAAGAGAGCTGCAGCTCCATGGAGAAGCGGCCAGTTCTAGTGCTTACTGCGCATGCCGGACTGAGATTGCATACAGTACCAAACCCCAGCTTGAGCTGAACCCAGGGCTGCAACCAACGATTATTTTCATCGTCGATTAATCTGGCAGATTATTTTCTCCACTAATCGAATAGTCGTTTGGGCTTTAAAATGTCAGAAAATGGTGAAAGATGTTCACAACTCAAATATATATATTCAGTTTACTGTCACAGAGGAGTGAACAAACTAGAAAATATTCACATTTAAGAAGCTGCAATCAGAGATGTTTTAGTCTTTTTCATAACAAATGACTCAAAACAGGTTAATCAGCTATCAAAATAGTTGGTGATTAATTTAATCGTTGACAACTAATCGATCGATGCAGCTCTGAAGTGAACTCCCTGACAAAGGCACTCCAGATTACAGTAACTGTCACGTACGTGACATTAAAGTCTGATAAGGAGACATGTTTCTGAGGGATTGTTTCCTGGAGGAGACTTCCTCCCTCCTGATTTCTCTTATTGTGGTGGTTAGTCAGCTGACTGACAGGAAGCCGCTCAACCAGACGAAGCGCTCATGTGAAAATGCTCAACACAAACACAACGAAAGTGAAGACGAAACAGAAAGCCTGTGCATGTTTGCTGGGATGGATCTCCTACTGAAGGTGAAGAGAAGAACAAACAGTAGCAGTTGCAAAAACATTAGCAGGGTCCCCCCCCCCCGCCATTATAAGGTTAAGGTGGACCATTTTGAGCAGCACCTAAGGCGAATAAATGTAACTAAAAGACTTTTCTAAGATCTATTGATTGCAGTTTGTCCCCAGTGGACTTCTTAAGCAATTTGTCTTCAAGCTTTTTGACTGTTAATTATTATCTGCTCTACCTTTTCTGACATTTCAGACACAGACATTATAATAATAACGGTCCAAAACGATGTGAAAAAGAGACGCACAACTATTAAAAAGAGACTCAAACCGACTACAAAGAGACGCCAAATGACCACAGAGACCCCAAAACTATCCCAAGGAAAACAAAAAAGAGACACAACACGACTACAAAGCGACGCAAAACCCAAAAAGAGACAAAAATCCCACAAAGAGATGTATGCGGACATTTTTTTAAAGTGAAAAACGTAACATTTTCTTGAGGAAGGACGCCTAATGGCCCCGACACACCGACCCGATAATGGGCCGTGGGACAGTCTGGCGAGGTTGGTGACTCGAGTCTGTTCGGTGTGTTCCGTGCCGTCGTCCGTCGGAGGAGCCGTCGGCCTTCATTTTGGCCGACCTGACTTGCTGGGTCGGAGGGCGGGCAGTCGGACTCAATGACCAATCTGATTGGTGGAGTGCTAACCCGGGAAATGGCGAGCGGGATGACTGACGAACGCCTCTCAAAACCTGACGAAAATCTTTTAAACTGACCTTTGTCGATCTGAAATGAAGACAGTTTCAGCCACTGCACGGCCCATTTCTCGCTTAAAATGTTTTCAGAAACACGTTTCAGTGAACTATTTTCGTAAAATACGAGATCGTATTTCGAACAAGCCGCCATTATCGGTCAGCTGGAGAAGCCAGACCCACGTGGCGCGTTTGTCATTTCCGGTTTTCATTTTCTGTATTACCCTGTATTGGTGTGTCAGGGCCTTAAACCCCCCGCCAAACACGCGCACCTAGGGTACGTTTTACACAAAGCCAGGGAAAACCCTGATTAGATTTACGTAAATGCCAATTTTAATCATTTAAAAGGGTTTCATTTCATGTCTAAGTAGCTGACGGCTGCACCATAATGAATCAAGTCATTAAATGTGATTATTAGTTTTAAAAGTTTAGGATCAAACTAGTGTTCGGCATAGAGTGATAGTGCTGCTGCTAACAACAGGATATACTGGCAGGAACAGAATGTCACACATGCAAGAAAAAAACAATAAGGGTGAGAAAACAATGTCATCATTGTTTCGGACTGACCACACTGTTTAGCAGCCTGGATGAGTGGGAGGTATGTAATCATTCCTTAACTATATTATTATTATTATTATATGGATGAATGTCCCATTTGTTGTTATTTAATAAAGTCAAAAATTAGGTTGTAATATTATGAGAATATAGTCGGTATTACGAGAGAAAAGTTTTAATATTACAAGAAAAAAGAAATCTGGTTTTAAGAGGGAAAAAAAAGGGTTTTATATTTAATGTGTAACACTATGATTGAACTGGGATAGAAATCATGATAACATAAGTTTAATGGTATAACTATTAAAAGATGCTCTAAGCGATGTTGGCTGACGGCACTTCTTGTTGACGTTCAAAGTATTTTCAAACAAAACGAGGCTAGCTCGCCCCTCCTTCTTCCTCATCCCGTCCCCTCTCCCTCCCTTCTGTGCTTCCGCACACTAACACCCCCAACCCCCACCCCCAAAATCCTTCTCGTCTGTTATTGGCTGGAATCCTGGAACTGTGTTATGTTTGGTGGTGCAGGTTGGCCAGTTTGTTTTTGCTGGCGTTCGTGGAGCCTGGGCTGTCTTTTTACAGTGTGTTCAGGGGACAGGCAGCTCGCGGATAGTGAGGAGATATTTGCTGTATGTGACAAAAATAATTAGCCTAAAAATGTGTGACATCACTTAGAGCACCTTTAATTTCCATTTTAACTTTTATTACACAAATATTACAACTTTATCTTAAAAATAAAGCGACTTTCTTCTCAAAAGACTCAAAACACTACGACTTCATTTAAAAAAAGCAACAAAAAAAAACCACTACAACTTTATTCGTCATTATTATGACAAAATGATAAACACAGAGATGATCGAAACGTGTTTACCTTCAGATATAGTACTATACCATTTCTAAGTTGTATCCCTCTTTAATATCTCTGGTTGGATTTAGATTTTTGTACAACTGTGATTAAGCACTTTGATTTGTCCGGTATTACTTACTATACTAGACTTACTATATAACGATATATCATGATAAAATCACAAAGCGTGGTTTTTAAAAAAAAATCAAACGATACATAATGAAAAAGAAACATATTCCAAGCGATGGGACGGTACTGACATATTCAAACCTAATGGTTAAAAACGATGGCGGGGGGGGGGGGTAGGTGTGAGAAACACAGAGTCAGACAGGAAGAGGAAGATATAGCTGAGTGAGCACTGTTGGTTCTGCAATCCTCTGATCAAACTGTGCTGACTACTGACAGAAAGAGACAGACCGAGAGAGAGAGAGACAGACGGTGGGATGGGGTACCGATAGAGAACAGGAGAGAATTACTCAACAAATTGCAGTCAGCGGCGCTACCCATCAATTAGGGAGGTTTAAGATATTTCCAGCAGGACAGGCCTGCCTGTCAACAGTCGCTCAGCGTTTTTCTAAATGGTCCGACCGAAAAGTCAAGAGTTTGCAGGATCAGTCAAGCTGAGGCGACCACATTTTTGTGTCTGCAGAGCCTGAGAGGACGCTTCCTCGTCGCGATGCTTCAGCATGACACAGTTAAAAGTCAAAAAATCTAAACAGGACGTGTAGGGAAACAGAGCAGAGAATCTCATATATGTCAACTTGCAGCTACGTGAAAATAAGCGACCACACACACAATAGGGCTGCTCGATTATGGAAAAAAACATAATAACGATTATTTCGGTCAATATTGAAATCACGATAATTTGACACGATTACTCGTTAACTTCTGGAAAGATGTTGCAATTATTGAACTTAAAAAACAGCGGAAAAAGTTAAATAAATCAACAGTAAAAAAAAAAAAAAAAAACATCTGTGAAATTTGCCTTAATACTTTTCCTATTTAAACTTTATTTTTTCATTCAGAACACGAGAGAAAATAAGAGTTTACTTTGCAAAACTAATGAGCTAAATAATTGTTTTTCTCGATTATTGTGTTTTTGTGATCGTTGGGAGCCGAAATCATAATCACGATTACATTTCGATTAATTGCACAGCCCTAACACACACATACATTTACACACAACCATGCACTCAGGATTGCAATCCCAACGGGCTGGCTACATTGCACGCGTAGCGGACGTTCCAGCACTACGCTCCCACTATAATCAATGAGACTGGCGTCACCGGGCACGAGAGCAGCGCGTTAGTGGTGCGTATGCTCCGCCGAGATCTGCTCTACAAGCGTAAAAATAGGACAATCTTCTATTTATATTTTTAGGCGAGGTGTGCGCGGCCCTTTTACACAGAAATAGATCAAAAGTCTATATAAAACTACCGATATACAGGAAACGACTTAATGACTGTCAATGAGCGTACTGGCAGTTTTGTTTTGAGAGTAGGGCTGGGATGGTTACCGCACTACCGCGGTCACGAGACGCCTACCGCGGGTCTGAGCTAATGATGTGGATTGTGTCTGATGACATTGTGTCTTACATGGATTCAAGGTTTTCTAAACAAAATTTAGCAAATCCGACCTTTCGCGAGTTAGGGAGCGCAATGTTCCGTGACACATAATAACATTCCATTCGTGTTGACTATTAGGCCTGGATGCGAGAGTACCTGTGTAATGGACATTTCTCCGTTCTCAGCTGAGGCAGACACATTAACGTTACAGCTGCAGTGTTTATTGTTCATTGCACATTAGCCTAGCAGCTAGCGGAGTTTCCTTCCGCTTATAGCTTTATCCCGATAAAACGGCACGGTCGAATTTCAGCCTGCATGCACGTTTTGTAGCCTAAAGCAGAGCGGCTTACATTGGTAGAGAGAGCAACAAGTTAGCGGACTCTGCTCGCTGTCTGCTCAGCTGCTAGACGGGCTACACTCGGCAAACTATTTTATTTATATTTTTTACTTGACAAACGAGCTTTCTGAACTGTCTGTGGAATGGATCAACAGAGAAGAGAGAAAGCAGAGTGGCCCTAAATGACGGCAAAAGCACAGTAAAGACTCTCACATTGAGCTGAAATGGAAACACTGTGCTGCAGTCTTTCTATACAGTCTATGGCTGCAACATCTGTTGTAAGGTTTAAGCTGATGTTTTTCGGGGGTAACACCATTCACTTTACCGGCAGTATTGACAATAGATAGAGCCACCGTGTCTTGACAAGCTCTAGCTTGTTGTTTTATTGTTCACTTTTAACTCACTTTACATCATCTTTGCCATCTCTTTTTCCTCGCGCATACCGTCCCAGCCCTATTTGAGAGTTTCTGTTTTCATTTCTCGTTTCCCTCACCTGCGTCCTCTGATAACAGCCGACAGTAGATTGATGTTTTCACAGCGCTGTGCTCCAAAAAAAAAACCAACTAAAGAAACGACAACAACAATCCCAGAGCAAAAGTTCTCCGTCTCGCCTGTGACTCACACAATCCTACGGCCTGTGTGCAGCAGGTGTAGCCGGTTAAAACCGCGGCACGACGATTTTATTTCCATCGTTTTTGGATGCCGGCGTTGCTGTAATGAACGCACGCAGTCAGGCAGTTAAACACGTTGTAAGAAAGTGATCAGTTTAACCGGATTATCCAAACAATGTATTTCAAAAGTAAACCAAAAGTGCGGAATCCCCCGATTGAAAAGGACACCTGTAAACACAGCAGTGTATGTATTGTGATTTGTGATTTGAAGGCCTTTTTACTGACAGATCACTGCTCATGTAAACAACCGTCCTCTTAATGGCGGCTCAATCCACACAAACTGTAAACAAGTATCACTTCCTGTGTGACAGGAAAGAGCTACAGCGGCAGCGACTGTACAAGAAGAACAGTGAGTGGAAAAACCTTGCTGCTTCTGCTGCTGGTTTGCAGACTGTCACTTTCAGATTTAGTCAATTTGTTCTGTGCTTTCAGGGTTTCCGCAGGTTTCAACAAGTCAAATTTTAGACTTTTTAAAGACCTTTATGAATGAAATTTAAGTCCTATATCACGACATAAACGTGCAACGAAATGCAGAGTCACACAAGCACTTGCAAAGTAAAAAATATCATTAAAATCGAATAAAAGCGACAGAGTAATAATGATCTGCACATAAATAGCAAATTATATTTGGACAAGCGAGCTAGAACTACCACAGAATAAAAAAACAACATTCATTCAGTGAGCATTAGAGGCAGCGTTACATGGACGTAGGAACATTTAGGACCTAGAACACAATACTTCAGCGAATTTAAGACAACAAACAACTAACAAACAATTAGAATTTTGAAATTTTAGACTTTTTAAAGACGCCTGCGGAAACCCTGGTTTTGAAAAAAGCTACTCACCGTGGGGACGTATTCGGAGGGAAACTTGTTGGTGGTGTAGGAGATGAGCAGGCAAGTCTTTCCCACAGCACCATCACCAACCACCACACACTTTATAGTCTGCATCTAAAGAGGAGGAGGAGGAGGAAGGCAGGGAATTAAGGAGAGAAGAGCAACCGGTGAAAAGTCTTATCATTTCTAACCCTGGCCCGCATTGACAAGATCACTGGAACGACTTCTAATCCTCTAATTCGGTGCGAAAAGACACAAAACCCGTCCACGCAGTGACTGAAACATGCCGCTTTTTAAATTTCAAACATTCAGGGTTCAACGCTACAATTCTTTTTCCACTTGTCCGGATGGGCAAGTGGAAAAAAGAAAAGAAAAAAATTGTACTTGGCCCCATACAATTTTTTTTCTCAAGGAAAAACGTCGAAAAAGTAAAAAAAAAAGAAGGTAAAAAAAAAAAAAAACCCGTCAAAAGCTTGAAGCGCCAACGCAATTCTTGATTGGCCAACGGCACATTCAAAACAAATGATTAAGATACGATGATGGCCGATGGGTTGTTATATTTATTTGCCCGACGTGGCGTTTTACCTGCTCGGGGGCATCATGGCAACCCTTAATGTTGAACCCTGAACATGTATATGAGCGTAACATAACTCGTTTGTTCAAAAATACAAACGTTTCCCTCTGAAAAGGGTTAAACAATCCAATCTTGTCACTGTAAATCCCCCATACCAATATGAGTGCACCAATGATAAACACCAATTCATTTCAACGGCACAGCTTCACAAACGCAAAGAGATTCATGATTTGTCAGTTCCACATCTGGACAAATTGAATATTCAGATTTTTTTTCTAACATTTTCAGCAGTTTGTGAGACTACATAAGTAAAGTGCAACATGCAGCGGCCATGTCAACTAGTGTAATTAATATAAAGAAGTATTCAAGGTACAGTAGACAGGATGTGCGCGTGTAACCAGGGAGCAAATGTGATAAAAGTGTATCAAAATCTTTGTTCTTTTGACATTTTTTACAAAGTGTATCCAGTGGTGCATGCATGGTTTCCTTTTATAACTATGACCACACATTAACATTAACACTCATCACAGATAACGTTTTCTTTTGGGGTTTTGGACTCTTGGTCGGGCAAGACTTGTCAACATAGGAAACTTTGTTGAGCATGTTTAGTATTTTCTGGATCATATGCATCAGCTGCATGTAAACAACCGGCAGCCTTCAGGCTGTTTGTTATCAGGTGGCAGGTTGAACGGGATGCCATGCCAAGCATCCGTAAGCAGTGTGAGACAGAAACATTGAGTATGTGCACACACACACACACACACACACACACACACACACACACACACACACACACACACACACACACACACACACACACACACACACACACACACACACACACCCACACACACACACACCACACCCCACCACACACACACACACTCCACTATTATTCTGAATATCATGTCAGGTCATGTCAACAGCATATTCCGTTTGGATATTCAGAATAAGGCCTTTTATTCCGAATATAGCATTTTCCAATTATGACGTGTGATATGCCGGTATTATTCTGCTTTCAGAAGCATTCTTTGGACATGTGTACAGCGCATTTGGAATATGCGTCTCAGTCTGGGTTTCTACTGCAGTTTGTGACAGTTTACACTGTGACAGTTTGTGACACTTGCCTGTTTACGGCTTACGGTCAGCTCTGTGCGTTGCTCTGGTTGTTGTACACAAACCAACCAGCCGACAGTTTGAAAGGCTGCGGGAGAGATGCATGGCCAAAAGAAAAAAGGGAGAAGAAACACAGCTACGTTTAAACATTATCAAAGACTTGGATATCAACAGGTTTTTGGATATGTGCACACATCGCAACGTCGACCTTTTCAAGAAGCTGGTTGAAGGAATGAAAGAGGGAGGCTGTGTTCGCACGGTCCAAAAAGTCCGCCACAGCTGGAAAACTTTGAGAAAAATAAAAAATTAAAAACTATTTTGCACGGCTGCATGTAAACGGGAATATAAGTGGAATATTCTCTTTCATTAGCCATGTAAACAGCTTAGTGTGAATACTGTCTTTTTTTGGAATAAGGGCCACAAACTGAATATTACATGCATGTAAGCGTAGTCAGTGTAACGCAGTGTTAAGTACACACTGGCTGGAGATCCTGTGACCACTCAGACGCTGGGCAGCTCCCATACCCAGGCTGGCGCTTCATTAAGGGGGACAATGGTAAAGGGGTATGGGGCTGCCACTTCATCACTGGCTCTTTGTTTGGGCCTTTTGGCAGTGGCAGCACTCCGCTGAACACTGATGAGTCAGGGACAAGTTAACTGGTCATCTGCAGGGACGGTGACACCAGTTAAGTCTGCATTCCTCCTCCGCCGAGATATTTCACAAACACATGCAGACATTTCTGGAGAATGCAGCCATTAGAGGCAAACAAGTCTTTTAAATGCACTATTGTTTCTTCTTCTACACACTGTAATCTGCCTCAAGTTGCTGCTTCTTTAAAACAGAAGTTACCGGAGGGCTTGCTGCTGAAAAGATAAGGCCAGTTGACGAATTGATCGGTAGGGATGTAGCGATACACTCAACTCACGATTCGATACACAATTTTAAGTTCATGGTACAATATTCTCACGATTTATTTTAACAGAATGAGCTGCAGACAAATGGCATTTCTCTCACGGGGAAAGACTATCTATAGAAAAAGCAAATACATTTAGTTTAGAGAGAGAAAAACCTGCTATTTAATATGTTTGAGAACCTGTAACCTGAGAATGTTAGCAATTACTCAAATATCAAAAATAGTTGCCGATTCATTTTCTGTTGATCAAACTTGCGCTCTAATCATAGACAGTATATAAACTGGACCAACAGATCCTGTTGCTCTGGACGGAGACCAGTGAAGGATATTAGAAGCACTTTTCCGGTGATCTCTTGCTTTACTGCGCAGCCTCCAACTGAGAGAGACGACGTAAATGTGACATGAGCAACGTGTCTGAAAGATGTAAGTCTTCTGGTAGCTGTGCCAAGAGAAATCTCAATCATTCCCAATCTTACAGAGACGGAGAGCGTAGATATATGTAAGGAGATAACATAGGCACAGGCTAATTATTGCTAACTAAAATGCGAGTTAACATTAGTAATTAAACCTAAACAGCTCATGTAGGCCTAAGTCGAAACTGCCTTCGAGCTTCTCCTGTACTTACGGTAATTCCTTTACTGTGCGACAGTAAGTCGCTTGGTTATGACACAATCGTTAGCCTATTTTTATAAAAGCGTCTGCTACGGAGCCATAACGTGAGATACAAGGTAAAAGGATCTTTTATACATTGTCATGTTTCTTTAGAAATAAACAATGGACAAAGAGTCTTTAAACTCTTCAGATGTAAAGTTATTCGCTGTCAAAGTGACGTCAAAATGAATGCTAGTCAGTGGAATGCTAACGGGAGGTGATCGCTTTGTCGCATCAAAATGGCGCCATAGGAGGTTCGAGTTCTGAAGCGAAGCTTACCCCCCTTGGCTCTAATGGACCTTTTTCACTGCAGACATTTTGACTCGTCATAGTAGGAAAAGCACAGCTGTAGTTAATAACCTTAACGATGGCTCAGTTCCTCACTGTCCCATTTCAGTGAGTCAGCATGCACAATACCAGGGCCTCTCCTAAGTGGAATGCAGCCATCATTAATGGTTTGGATTACCTGTGCTAAATCTTCAAAATGTGAAATGAAAGCAAACGGCAGGTCCTTTGAGTTTATATATAATGATGAAAATAAGCATTAAAAAAATGATCAAAATTGGAATTTATCAATTTTCTCAGGTAGTTAGCTACTGCCTTAACTAAGAAACAAAATGAATGCTGTCATTCCTTCAATATTGCCATATTGCTGCTTGTTGACAACTAAGCCGTCCATCAACCAACCACAGACGGCTTAAAAGTATTCAAATTAAAGTTTTTGAGCCATACATGATGTGACATCAATCTAATTTCACTGCTTTTCAGTCACTTCCGCATAGAAAACAGTGGTTAAGAACTTACAAAAACCTAATTATCGTCTTTATTGCAGGCGAGCACTTTGTTTGCACAGAGTTAAAGTTATAACATGACGATGTTAGCTACTACTTGTTCGCTGCATTTATAAGCAACTGAACGTTGAAAAGTTTACTCCTGTGAAGCTAACCTACGTTAGCTAACAGGTCGGTGGCTAACGTGCTGCGTGCCATTTACATCCGCCAAGACCCCCACCCATAATAAAAAGGCATGTTTCAAATTAGTTTAACATGAATATAACGACGACACTTTTCAGGGACTAAGGTTACATGTATTTTGACTCGTTGACACTTTGGTTTACACACACACGCACACACACAAACACACACCGGTAACTTTTCAGCAGTGATTTAACGTTAACGTTTAACTGAAACACAAGCTAGCAGAGTTAGCTAGCTAGCTTAACGTTAAAAGGAAATCGTTTGTTTTGACAGCTGCCGGTTAGCAGAGTTAGCTGTCAGCAGGCTAACAGTCACGGCTTTCCCAATAAAAAGAGTCAGTCTCAAGTATATTTCTGTTCCTCTGCTGATATTTCAGTGTTTGTCGTCAGTAAATCACATTTAAAGACAGTGACAGATACTACCTTGTCTCTTCTCAGCCGCCGGAGTGCTGGTAATGTTGTGTTACGTTCAGGTGCTTCCCGTAAACTCCCCTTTCCTCCAGTGCGGAAACCGGAAATATGACTTTTGGTATGTGTGGTATGTTCAGAGTATGTTCCGCTCCGCTGGATGTAATATGTGAAGCCTAATTTGTTGTTTCCGTAACGTGATGTCTGGTTTCCTTAATTTTCTCAAATCTAAAGACAAACAATTTTAAGTTGTAAAATTTCAAACTTTTATTAAATCTTCTGACTTAAAAAAAAGGCTTCTGAAAAAAACAATCTTAAAAGCTCTGTCTGTCTGTAACACTTATTTATTTTAATAGGTCTAGATCAACAATCCCCCACAGTTTGTTTTCTTCTTTTTATCTACAATTATATTCACTATAGAGTATTTGCTTTTATCTATATAGGACTATGCACTATTTATTGTGCATTTTGTAATAATTTGTAAGGAAAAGTATGAAATCCCTCACCTTTTAACAACATTAATAAATGTGACCCTGTGACACAGAGTCACAATTTCAACTTTTCCATTTAGTGGCTTTATAATTACAAGAAAATGCTTTCAAAGGAAAAAAAACCCCCATCAAACCACCAAATCAACCAATGCAGAGGTGACAAGTATGTGCAGGAATTTCATTTTTTCGTTGGAAATTGATCTTCGGAGGAATTAATTCCGTGCACCTCAAAGGAGACAAAGCAAGTGGTGTGCATGTTGCTTTCTGCTCATTAGAAAATGTTTGAAATATTACAAACAACAAATAAACGAACATAACATTAGATTGCAGTTGCAGGTATTTGTAAACATACAGACAGTCGGCAGTTTGTTGGGTAGTTTTTGTTGAAATTGTTCGAGAAAGGTGTTGAATCAACTTCATGGCAATTTTAAAGATTGTAGTTTGTGATGCTGTTAGATTTGAATGTAAATAAAAAATGATATCTAGTTTCTCAGTGACCACCAGAGGGAGATGAAGTACAGACTGTTGGTGTTTTACTGTACGGCAGCGGTCTTCAACGTAGGCCAAGGGCCCCTTAGCTGAAAGAGAGACAGATCAGGGACTCTTACTACATATATTGTATGAAATTGATTTTAATGTTAAACGGGGCCTCTGTAGGGTGGCCAAAAGCCTTTATACATACCTTTTTTTTATGGTGCATAAAATACTAAGCTATTCAAATAATGATTATTGATATATATTTATAAATACATCTTGTTTTAATGTTAAACATGCATGTAGCACATTGAATCCTTGGGCTTAACTGTATCTGTGGATGTCTATCTTACCCACAGGCCAGTAAGCCTGTCATCAATGTGTAGCCTACATTTAAAAACAAATCACAAATAGGCCGATTTATCTTTCCTAATAATATGTTTTATAATATTATAATATAATATGTTTATGTATATTTTCATACATATTAACTTTTGAAAAAACACAAACAAACATGAACTTGGGGCCCCCCTGCAGTAGCTCTGAGGACCCCCTAAGGGTCCCGGACCCCCCCTGTTGAAGATCTCTGCTGTAAGGGTAACTGCATTCAATGCTATGGATAGATAGATAGATAGATAGATAGATAGATAGATAGATAGATAGAAGATAGATGTGAGATTTGAACTTCCATATATAGACATGGAATTAAATCATGCTTTTGAGGCTACCTCATATGATTAATTTAATGGCTAAACAAGTGGATGATGTGAGCCTGCCATACAATCCTGTGAATGGATTCATGGAAGCCAAATTATTCATGGCGCTTCTGCTTCACTAACCAGACATTGTATAATAGAAGATGACAGTAGGGAGCTGGCTGTGAATTCACCAAGATCCACTCATCTACCAGAGAGAAGATGTTGGATCGGAAGCTGTGGACTCGAGACTTTGACTCAAGTTGGCCTTAGAAGTCACAAAAAAAACTAAAACTTGAGACTCCCTAAAGATTTAACTTCTGCTTGAGCCTTGGAAAAACAAACGGTCAAGCATTACATTTTGGCAAAGCCGACAGTTCTATTACCACTGATCCATTTGATAGATTTTATGTCTGGATAGCATCTAAACAAAACATCTGGTATGTTGTAGGGAATACAAGTCAATATATAAGATACTGAGTGAGTTTCTCAGGTGATTGATGAAGCTAAACTAAAAAAGGTATTTAGCATGAGCAGCAATAGGCAGAGAGTTCATCATCAACAAGTAGTCTGGATCAATGGAAATACATTTCCAGGATAATTGCCTGACATCCCTCACCTTCCGCTCTGTGTGTGTGTGTGTGTGTGCCGTTCTCAAACTCCGTTCCCTTCAACAACAACAGACTTCGAGCTAGCAAGCTACACGCTCAAAATGTCAAGTTTTGAAAAAAAAGGTGGATATTGAAACACGGCGGGCCTGCTTGGTTTTTGGGGGAATGATTGTAAAGATTTACACTTGATTTACACTTGAACTGGGACGTTTTGGGACCGATTGGTAAGTAAGTAAGTAAGTAAAATGTATTTGTATAGCACATTTCACAGATAAAAATCACAAAGTGCTTCACAACAAATGGAAGGATACACAACATTTATACATTACAGTACATAAACAAACTAAGCAGAAAACAACATAAAACCGGCATAACCACACTATAGTTTAATTAAACGCCTCTTTGAAAAGAAGAGTTTTCAACTCAGTTTTGGTGGGTTTGCTGTGGACAAAGTGGGAGCGTGTCTATGTTCCCCGGGTCCTATGTTCCCTGGGTCCTATCCCCTCCTATGTAACCCTAACCCTAACCCTAACCCTAGGACCCAGATTGATAGATTGCGGGGAACATAGGACCCTTTTTCAGAAAAAGTGTCCTATGCTCCCTGGTATGTATTGCTACAGGGGAACATAGGATCCTTTTTGGGAAAAACGGGGAATGTAGGACCTTTTTTCTAAAGAAGGGTCCTATGTTCCCTGAGCGGGGAACATATGACCCGGGGAACATAGGGATGACCCCGACAAGGGACACACAGCGATATACCGGTAAGAGAAAATAACCATGTATCCAGCTAGTTTAAATAGCTCACGTTACGGTATTGTGTGAACAGTTAACTTCATTTAATATTGTACGTGGTGTTTTCTTTTGCGGGGGTGCAAATGTTCCACCTAAAACAAGTTCCTTCCCGAGACGATTTAGCAGCGCCACCGTCGCTGCATCCGGAGCTTCGTGCTGCCCCAAGACGATTGTGATTGGTTTAAAGAAATGCAAACAACCCAGAGTTTTTTTTTTCCTATCCCAGAATGCATCTGAGGTGTGGCCCGACCTTACTCCACAACGCTGTGGAGGTCTGGCAATGCGCGAGTAATCAACAGGTAATCAACAAGTAATCAATGGAAAAATGTGGAAGGCAGGAACAAAATAATGAAGGTAAAGACATTCTGCATGATGTCTTTAATAGGTGTTTGTATTGGCAGTCCCGGTTGGTCCGTGGTGTGCCGTAGGTGGAGGGGAACTCGCTGAGCAAAAGGCCAGTCGACCTCCAGTGGTAACGCAGCAGAATATGAGATAATTACAATGCAAGGCACTTCTCCATTACCCTTTCCCTTCCGGAAAGCTTCTCTCTTTCACTCACTTCAAAAGCATTTCGTCGTACTTTGATCTCTCCTCATTGCTCTTTTTTCTCTCCTTCTTTTCCTCTTTTTTTTTGCCCGCAACCTGGTTTCGCTCTTCTCTCTCACCTCCTCTTCATCTTCGTCTCTTTCTATACGTGTGTGTGTGTGTGTGTGTGCGTCGCTCGGCCGTGGTTTACCGGGAGGATGGATGTCAAGGACGTTGTGCTGCTTGTCTTCCAAACATAATCCCATTAAACTCAAGAATTTAATTATAGATTATCTCACACGGCCTCACACGGTCTCACTCACACACACACATACACGCACACGCACGCACACACACACACACACACACACACACACACACACACACACACACACACACACACACACACACACACACACACACACACACACACACACACACACACACACACACACACACACAGACACACTGGCTTTACCCTGTCGCCCTGTCAATGTGTATCAGTGTCACCCTCCAGTCGGCATTAACAACTTCATCGGTCTGTTTATAGAGCAGGAAGGACGCAGCACAACATCATTTTGCAGTGAACAAAGGAAGTAAAACAAACAGTCACCAGTGCACACGTGTCTGAAACGCTGTAGCTGCAGGATGATAGATTGTATATTATTAGTTATTATTTAATATTAACAGTCTATGTGCAGGATGAATGTGCAGGAATCTTTAGCCACACTGACATGTTTTAGTAATATGTGTTGTACAGTTTGTGTGGTGTTTTTACTGGAGCATTTTACCATCAATAAAAAAAATAAAAATCATTGCAGTACTTTTGTGACACTCGAAGTTGTGTAAGTTATAATTCACATACAACATAGTATTGCTTATGTTACAGTAATACAGCTACTGTAAACCAATGAGAGGTGGCCACAGGAAATACTGGTTTCTTTAAATGTAATACCGGTTCCTGGTGCCTTTAAATGTAGTTCCCATAAAACAGTTAAACCACAGTTTTAACTAAGTCCACAAGTAGTCTTGCATTGCCAGACCTTCCTCCACAGCGCTGCGGAGGAGGGTCTGGCAAGTCCACACAGCATTCCGGGATGGGAGAAAGACGTGCTCTGGTTTATTGGCATTTCTTTAAACCAATCAAAATCTTCTTGGGCGGTGCTTTAGCAACGACGCCTCTGCAAAATAGCCTCGGGAAGGAACATGTTTTGGTGGAACGTGTGTAAGTTCAAAGGTTGTTTTGGTCGTGCAACAGAAAACTCAGATTGGACAGATAGTCTAGCTAGCTGTCTGGATTTACCCTGCAGAGATCTGAGGAGCAGTTAACCATAGTCCTCACAAATCCACCGGAGTTTAAAATGCCAACACAAAGAAAGCCCAAGGCAACGGATAACTGGCCTAAATAAGTGAAATACGGTGGAATTTCTGTCGGCAACGGAACAATCCTTCTTCTCTGGGGACTACCAACGTTAAATTTCCCAACCACACTCCTGCTCTCCCTCTGACAGATTAGATAGAGTCAGCCAAAGGCGGGAGTCTGGCACAACCATATCCGATTAGGGTGACCAGACGTCCGAAATCCAAAGCAGTTGTCCCGAAACCCGAATCCTGCCCTAACTGTCCCGAAAATTAGAGCAAAGTCTCAAGAGCATACTCTCGAGTAGTTACAGTATAGTCTGATTGAACATTAAAAACTGTTCATGGGGATTGAGTTGTCCTGCAGCCAGTTCCCGTCGTCACTTGAGTTCATGATTTTAATGATTTTTTTTATTTGTATTTCCAGGTTTACATGACAGACAGTTGAGTTTCTGAATAAAAATAATTAATCATTTTGGTGCAGAGTTTTGAAATTCTTGTTAAGTGCAGGCAGCCACCAGAAGGAGTGATTGGATTGGATGCTGCTGATGTTAAAGCGCAGACATGACAGACAGTCGAATTCCTGAATAAAAATAATTAATCGTTTTGGTGCGGAGTTTTGAAATTCATGTTACCCCCCTCATTCTCATCTGGTCACCCTACCTCCGATTGGCCAACAATACGTTTCTGTTAACCCTTTCCTTGACTGGGTTACAGGTGCATAGCATTGGCGACAGCAACACACGATATTAAATCTGTTTCAAGCCCTTTGAACCTGTAAGTTTTTTTTTTGTCATGATAATTTTTAGGGGGGCTGAGATGAAATTTAGTGGGGCTTGAGCCCCCCTAACAAGGGTCTAAAATCACCAATGGTCCTCATCAGTGTTGGGATTAACGCGTTACAAAAGTAACGCAATTACAGTAATGTATTCCTTGTTGCTGTAAGGCAGTAACATAACGCATTACTAATTCAATTTCGGTAATATTATACCAGTTACAATCTCAGTAACGCAAGTCAAAGTCAAACTTCTGCTGTTATTTTGGTGAAAGTAACTCAAAAGTAATGCAAAAGTAGTGTAAAGCATTACAATTCAGAGACAGTAATAACTAATTACTGTCAAATGACAGTAACTAGTAATCTATAATGTATTACATTTTGGAAGTAACTTGCCCAACACTGGTCATCATCATATGAAACGTACAGTAACAGGGTTGTTGACTTCGGATGCTAATTTTCATCTTGTCGTTTTGGGGGTTGGGGTTTTGTCAGCCACCACCTGAATCGACTAGGCCTGTGGTTCCCAAACTTTTTCACATCAAGGACCGCTAAACTGACACAGATTAGACCATCGACCCCCATCTGATAGGATTTTTGCTTTCAGATGTTTTATTACAGAAAGTGTGTGAAACCCATGATCAAAATAGTCAAACATTCAGTCATTCCAGGCTGTTCTGTTCATGAACCATTCGTACATATAGCTATGGAAAGTAAAGCACAATTTGTATAGGTATTGAACATATTTACTGCTGTATGCACGACATTGACTGCTGCTGTGTAAGAACGCTGTGGACCCTGTAGGGACCAGGTCGGGGTAGATGGATGGGTCATAAAACACAGGGCTTTAAATCCGGAAAACAAAAGATTTCAACCAGGAAACACATAATAATTTCCTTTACATAAATAAAGACATTTGCACCATAACTTGATGCAGAAACGGCCCAAATTGTTGCAGAAGAATTCACCAGAATGCAGGAAATGAAGTGTTTGATGACCAAAATTTCAATTTTGCTCAAAAGGGGAGATCTCAAACCCCCCCCCTCCCAACCAAATGTTGAACCCAAAGTTATGCACTTGGTTTTGGTGCCTAAACTTAACTGTTGTTGCCACATGATGCTCACTTTTTGTTGGCTAAACTCAACTGCCCCGGCCCTTGAAAGGAAAGGACCGGACCATCACCTCACAGCGCCCTGACGACGGGCGCCTAATTTCGTAATTTGTCATAGAAATTGTTGTGCCTAAGTTTTTGCTGGCTAAATTCCAACTACCAACCGCTGCTGACACGACCGACAGCTCTGCAGCCGGCTACCAGTAGCCTATTGTCGGCTAAACTCAACTAACAACAGCTCACAGAGCTCCGTAGCCGGCAGACACCTAATTTTGTAGGATATCACACGAATTGGTGTGCATACATTTTTGTAAGATATCATACAAACCCGTTCTTGAGAATGTGTTGATTATGTTACTCGTGGATGGAATTATAGTGAAAATAAATGATTCCCCTTTTTGCTGGGGACCTCCTGGAAACCCCCTCAAGTAGGGCTGGGCAATATATCGATATTATATCAATATCGTGATATGAGACTAGATGTCGTCTTAGATTTTGGATATCGTAATATCGTGATATGACATATGTGTTGTCTTTTACTGGTTTTGAATGCAGCATTACAGTAAAGTGAACATACCAGACTGTTCTAGCTGTTCTATTATTTGGCTTTTTCCCCCACTTAGACATTATATCTAGCCTGACAAGCCAGACCCACATCCAGATGTAGGGTCTGGGAACTCACCATTGGCAGGGCTCAATCCGAGGGGCGGCATAAACGGTTGTCTTTCAAATTCCCTCTGCACGTAATAGGATAGCGCTACAACCAACCAGAGCAGCGCTAGTTGATAGATTAAACTTTTGCCGTATTCGGTCGGTTAAACTCCGAACACATGTTCCTTTTTTAAGAATGATTTCAGTGCCGTTCTTTGTTCTTTTCTCAAAGAAAAGCTGAACTCCAAATCTTCCAGAAGACAGGCAGCAGTCATAAGCCCGCCCACCGTCTCTATACACGATGTGATTGGCCTGACTAGACTTTGGTTTTTCCAGCTCGCAAGTCAATGGAGAGTTGCTCGACTGACCCTGGCTGCAAATTAAATTTGCTGCCGCTAGGGTGCGTCTAGATTTCTAGGCTACATTATATCAACATAACTGATCAATCTAAGTGTGAAGATATTTTGTTAGAGCACCAATTGTCAACCCTAGAATATCGCCGCAACATCGATATCGAGGTATTTGGTCAAGACTATCTTGAGATTTTCTCCATGTCGCCCAGCCCTACCCTCAAGGGGGAACCAGTGAACTGGGGGTTAAGTGCCTTGCTCATGGCTACAGTGAGTTGGACTAACCAAGAAGCCTGGCAATTCCAAATAAATCAATCAATCAATCAATCAATCAATTTGGCGGCGTTATAGCACCTTTTCCTGCATTCAAAGGCATCGTTTTCAGTGTGGGGGCTTTTGAATGCTCTCTCGCACACACACACACACACACACACACACACACACACACACACACACACACACACACACACACACACACACACACACACACACACACACACACACACAGCATCATCATGTCTGAGTGTGGTGGAGAAGGATGGATTATGTAACTACATGAACCCCACTGCAGCACCACAGAGAGAAAAAGACAGGGAGACACAGAGGAAAAGAGAGAGAACCGGTCCTCCCTTCATCTATTTTTACCACCTCTGTCGGGCGACGAGCCTCTGCACCCTGTCCTTATCCCTTCATCCCACCCCTCTATCCATCTCCTCCTTTTTAATTAACCCTTCTCTTCTCCTCCTCTTCCTCTCTCCATCTCCCCTCTGAGTCATCTCCCCTCCCCCCTCTGCCACACATCTCACCCCCCTCCTCCCCTCCTGTTTTCCTCTCCCTCCCTCCCTCCCTCCCTCTCTCTCTCTCGCTCTGCCTCTCCAGTATTTTCTCGGTTGCCGTGAAGAAGGGCAGAACACACACACACAGGCGGCAGGTAAAGGAAGGAAATCCTCTCTTCCTCTTTTCATCCACTCAAGACGTTTTTTTTTGTGTTTTACCATCCCGTTGCTTTTTTATTTATTTATTTCTTTGATCTTATATTTCTGCTCAGCGCAGAGAGGGTGCAGAATGATGCTGCCTGGGTGTTTGGTGTGAGATAGAAATGCTTCAGTTGTAGGTGTTACTAAATGTGTGTGTGTGTGTGTGTGTGTGTGTGTGTGTGTGTGTGTGTGTGTGTGATTTTGCTTCATGCATTTCCTCTCATTTCTCAGAAATTGGTGTGTGACAGGAAAGGATACGTGTGTGTGCATATAGGCTACTGTATATGTGTGTGTGTGTGTGTGTGTGTGTGTGTGTGTGTGTGTGTGTGTGAAAGGAGGAAGGAAGAGATATGTGTGTGTGTGTTTTGGCAGCAGGAACATTATATGTGTGTACAAGTGGATCGTGCAGTCAAGAGTGTGTGTGTGTGTGTTAGATGGTTGATGTCTTTTAATATGACAGGCACAGGACTGTGTGTGTGTGTGTGTGTGCGTGTGTGTGTGTGCGTGTGTGCGTTTGCCTGTGCGTGTGTTTGTGTGTGTGTGATTTTGCTTCATGTTTGTTTGTGTGTTTTGGCTGCAGAAATATGTGTAGCCTATATATGTGTGTGTATCTTCTCTTGGATTTCTTGGAAAATGGCTGTCAAGTGTGTGTTTATGTGTGTTTGTTCATATATGTGTGTGTGTGTGTGTGTGTGTGTGTGTGTGTGTGTGTGTGTGTGTGTGTGTGTGTGTGTTTTGGCTGCAGGAATATTATGTGACATGTTCATGCAGTCAATTAAGGTCTAGTCCCCAGTATATCAAGTGTGCGTTTGATGGTTATGGGATTTTGTGTGTGAGTGTGTGTGAAAGCATTCTTTACGTCTGTGTGTGTGTGTGTGTGTGTGATCTTGCAGTCAATTATGGTCGGCTCCTTCATATCAAGCGTAGGTGAGATCTGGCTAACATGGAAGGCACAGAAATGTGTGTGTATGTGTGTGTGTGTGTTTGTTTGATATCTGCATCTTTGGCACTCTGTGGGTGGATGTGAAGTGTGTGTGTGTCTGTGTGTGTGTCTGTGTGTGTGTGTGTGTGGGGGGGGTGGATGTGAAGTGTGTTTGAGTTTGTGTGTGTCAGAGTACTTGTGATAATTGCGAGTTGAATATACGTGTGTGTAAATTTGGAAACATTATTAGCATTGCGTATGTGTGAGACTGCTCCACTTCCTCTGTGTGTGTGTGTTTGTGTGCGTGTGTTTGTGTGTGTGTGTTTGTATCTGTGCCATACGTGTGATGTTCCGCCTTCTGTTCCCCCTCTTCATCATCCTCTTCCTCCTTCTCTTCATCCCCCATTTTTCCTCTCTTCTCTAGCCAAACAGGGTCATTTAATTATTTATCTCTCTCTCTCTCTCTCTCTCTCTCTCTCTCTCTCTCTCTCTCCCTCCTCCTCGTCCTCTCTTCATCTCTCTTGCCCTGCCTCGTTTTGACTCTCCATTTCGTCCTCCCTCTCTCTCTCCTTCTACACCTCTCTGTTCCTAGCTCTCTGTCTCTGTCTCTTTGCATATATTTCTATTTAAATCCATCTTTCACAACTCACTACTCATTTCTGTCTTTTTTCTTTTTACTCTTTCATAGCATTTGTTTCGCTTCTCCCTACATCCCCTATCCATTTTCTACGTCGCTCTCCCTTTCTGACCACATATATTCTACTTGGACTGTTTTCCAATTAATCACAACTTTATTTTGTTTTTTTATAGATATTTATAGATCTTTAGAGAGTTGGGATGAGTTATTTCAGATGCCCAGGCTTCTGGAAGTCAGCGTCACATACATTTTCTTCGTACAAACAATGTAAGGCGGCTGACAGTTTGAGCACTTTTGGATGAATGTAAAACTCTGCCGGTTGAATCGTCAGTGCTTGGTCATATTCCTGACAATACATACAGCGCTTCATGTTTAAAGAGTCGTAGCACGAGATCCAGTCACTGGCTTTTCGTAGCATACTTCTTCCTCAGCAGATGGTGTTGAATGGAGTTTACTGGATCTAAAACGGTTACTCTTGAATTCAGGGCCAATTTTGGATGAATTCAGCAACTATGGTGCCACGTTTTGTGCACAAATGCGTCTCGAACCTTTCTGACCCACAGAACTATGGCTGAGGCTCATGGGCTTTGTAGTATTTAGAGTCATTAGCCATGCTAAACTGACAAAAGAAACAAAGTTGAATAGATGTATATATCGTTAAGTGATCCAGGGGAACATTGAGGATATGAAAGAAAAAAAAGGAATGGAAATTTACACTGGGGGACAAAATACTTGCCCTCACCTTTTTTGGTCTAAAATTCCAATAGTTAGCCTATTTATGCGTGAGCAATTTCCTACTGAATTGTGTTGTGAAATGCAACCCATGATTTGAAATGTTGGCAATTTACTATCCCAAAGAAAACAACTGGGTGAGAAATGTTCCAGGACAAATTCTGAGAAGCGCTTTCATATACGCAATATGGATAAAGGGGTGTCCGCTGAGTTAGCATTGTCAAAAAGTGGGGAAGCAGTGAGATGTCTCTCGGTCAAGCTCCACACACAGGGTCCTACACTTCCCATAATGCAACTCTCTGCATCTTTTCTTAGCCCTTTTTCGCCGAGTAAATGACCACATCTCTAAAAGCTTTAAAACACTGCAGCGCTTTCTGCTGTAAAATCTCCAAGCAGCGGCTACCCTGATGATCGTCTGGGTTATTTTTTTCAGATTTTAAAAAGCTCCCCTCAGAGACGCAGAAAATATTCTCCTATATAATAATAATAATAATAATAATTCCTCCTCACGGTAGGTAAACTGATATGCCCCCTTCAATCTTCAAAAATCTAACTGAATTGAATCAGGAGATCAGACATCCAGCATTTCTATCCATTTGGTTCATTTTCTGGCTTTATATAGCTCTCTTTTTCTTCTTTTGTCCCATCCCTCTTTTCTTTGCCTTTGCCTTTCTACATCTATCTGCATTTGCGTCTCTTCCTCTGCCTTCCTTTCTCTCTTTCCCTGCGTCCTCTGAGCCTCTTTTTTTTCCATCTCCATCCCGCCATACAGAGATACTGTAGATATAATGATAATTTACATTTTGTCCTCCTTCCTTGCATGCCTTCATCCCTCTCTCTCTCTCTCTCCTCCCTCACTCACTCACTCACTCTCTCCCCTGGCTCGCCCACTCACGTGTTATTTCTTTCAGTGCTGGTACATTTTCTGCTGAGCACTGCAGTCTCTGGTAGGTGTGGTGCGTTCATGGGTGTCCTCCCCTCTCTCTCTGCTGCTGTAGAGCTTACGTAACTCACGGCCCAAAACGGCACAGTCTGAGATGGAGGAAGACAGGGATGGACATAACGGTTATGAGATAAACTCGTCGATGTGGCGACAGGAGGAACATGTGTTTCTGAATATGAGATGTGAGCAAATATTGAGAAACACCTGGCTGGTGTCACGCAGACATGACTGACATTCATGTGGAAATGAATTAAGATTAAAGGTCCCATGGCATGAAAATTCCATTTTATGAGTTTTTTAACATTAATAGGAGTTCCTCCAGCCTGCCTATGGTCCCCCAGTGGCTAGAAATGGTGATAGGTGTAAACCGAGCCCTGGGTATCCTGCTCTGCCTTTGAGAAAATGAAAGGTCAGACGGGCCGATCTGGAATCTTCTCCTTATGATGTCATAAGGGGAAAGGTTACCTCCCCTTTCTCTGCTTTGCCCGCCCAGAGACCCCCTTTTTATTTTCTTTTTTCTTTCCCAGAACAACCGTTGCTTCTTTCAAAACACGGAGGAACTTGTTTTGGTGGAACGTGTCCATTTTTGACAAGCACGAACACACTGATAACTCAAACCAATCAGACAAAGACGTAACAGAATAAGACATCGTCAAATGCAGGACGCTGTGGATGTTTTTGTGACGGCGCACCGACGCTCCGTAATTTGCCAATTTTGAGTTTGAACGAAAGGGTTGCGTTTTGCCCGAGCTGTGCCGACACAGCGGCTATGACTGGCAAGAGCGTGGACGTAATAACTGTGCACCAGTGGCCTTTGACCCTTTAAGAGGAAGTGACGTTGGCAGTAACGATTTCTGCACACAAGTGGTGAGCTGAAGACTCATGATACGAGTGAAGGGCGATGGGTTTCGGCTGGCTGTCCACCTATGTTCAGATCACCGAAACTTAAAAAGTGTAAACACGGTCATATATACAGATGTTTAGGTTCTGGGTGGTATTTATAGACATCCACACACGTTGACTAAAGTTTCATTGGTGTAGGAATATTAAATGTAGCCTATGCTTTGTGGATTTATCAGGAAGAAGAAGAAAAAAAAAATGATGTAAAACTGTTGGCAGGCGTCCTGTATCCTGCTGCTTCACCCTCAGGAGGAACCTAAAAAACTGCAGTACTCTTGGGTGGGGCTTCAAAACAACAACAAAAAGAGAGAGAGAGAGAGAGAGAGAGAGATAGAGAGAGAGAAAAAATCCCATAAAATGAATAGAGAAAAACCGCCCACACATCAATCCCCTTGACTCCGTGTGTGTGGAAGTTTCTGTAAGCTGGCGGCGAGTCAGACACTTTATCTGCTCTTTCTCATGCTGAGCACCGTTTATTCATTTTACACATTTTGCTGACGCTTTCATCCCCTGCGACTTACAATGAGCGTAAGGCCTGAATAAGCATAAATCGGTAGGTCGTCGACGTTGTAATCGAACGAACGAGGGACAAAGTGGATGGAAATATTCCTGAGTCACTCGGAACGATCACGTACGATAGAGAGGTGCTGAGCAAAGGAGTCAGAGGGAAGAATTAAAAAGACAAGAGGAGTTATGTGATTTTGCTGCCAGGTACAAAAAAAACCAACAACACGCACAAGGAATTTATGTCCCCGGGGAGAAGAAAGAAAGAAGGAAAATGTGTAGCTTTTAATGTCTTCACATAAACAGGATGGGTTTGCATTCAGGCCGCGAGTCAGATAAACACCAGAGGGGAATAATGCCAACAACAGAACGATTATGCAAAGAAAGAGAGCCATTAAAAGATACTTATCCGAAAAGAAAAAGTCTCTTCAGTAGTTTCAGATGGTCTGAGGTCATGTTGTACTGTGTCGCATTAGCCACAAACATCCAGGAGACAGAAAGGAAAGAAATAACAGCGGTTAAGACTCTCCGAGGTCGGGTTGCCGTCTCAGAGGCCACAAACGGAGACCTTTGGCAACGCCGACACTGACGCCAACGTTTCGTTTTTGGGTCTTATCGGTCATGGCGTCCATATTTTGCCAATTTTGAGTTTGAACAAAGGGTTGCGTTTTGCCCGAGCTGTGCCGACACAACGGCTATGATTGGCGAGAGCGTGGAAGTAATAACTGTGCACCAGTGGCCTTTGACCCTTTAAGAGGAAGTGACGTTGGTTAGTAGGGATTGGGTCTTATCGGTCATCAGAATCAGAATCAGAATCAGAATCAGAAAAGCTTTATTGCCAAGTATGTTTACACACACAAGGAACGTGTCTTGGTATCGTAGGTGCATGTCACATTAAAGCAACATGCACAAACACACCGAGTCGCCATATGCGGTGCCATCTCAACTCTCTCCATGAACTCTTCTGATTCTGATTCTGATTCTGATGTACAGATTCAGGTGCCGATTAACAGGGTCCAAGAATACAATTTTAACTGCCTTAACCAACCCTGTACTTAGTGATACCAGATATACTTCCAAACTCTGGAAACACTGGAACACGCATCTGTATCTGTTTTAATTATTGTGCATAGCTATTTCTATGACTGTCTGTCTGTATGTATGTATGTATGTATGGCCCATTATCTGTCTGTCTGTTGGCCAGACAGTGTAGTTTTTCATCGATGAATGCACGCTAAAGAGGGGGAATGAGAAAAGATGCGTCGACAGGAGTTGACACACCCTCTACTCAGTGTCAGTGTATTTACAAGGACAGCCTCATTAAAGTGGTTTCGGCAAGCCGGCAAGCGAGCCAGATTTAGCTCCTCACAGATCGATAAAGTAATCCTACAGTACGGAGATGAGGGCGGCATAAAAGGCCTTTTTTGACATACTGTATCGTTGCAGTGTTACGTGCCTCGAATATCAACGAAGAGGGGAAACACCCACGGAGGAGACGAGCATGGATGAGAGTGAAATGACAATAAGGACGATGCTCCTAACGCAGGAGGGTTCAACTCACTTTCACTAAAGGACTACGCTGGAAAATGAGAATCACATCAAGGGCCAGACATGTATAGTTTATTGCCATGCTTTCATTTTCATTGAAAAAGTAAAATATCATTTTCTGTTTCTTTTTCCGTCTTTTTTGGGGGCGTTCTCCGACATTTTTGTGACTTTTTTGGCGTTTTTGTTGCTTTTATTTACACTTTTGTCAACTTTTGTTGCATTGTTGACTACATAAAGCCCTACAAAAGTCAGCCATCATAGAATTTAGCAACTAAACTGATACGCAGGCTGGATCAAAATCTGCGAGGGACCGGATTTGGCCGGATTTTGGAGTTTAGGGTTGTGTTTCTTTGATAAAAAGTTAAATCTTTAGTTTACTTTTTGTGATAAATACTCGTCTATGGTTTTTTGTCGAGATCGAGATCCTTGAACTGTTTCCGCCTATCCCTACACAAACACAGATCCAGACAGCCAGGGGTTTCTACGTCACATACCTGAGGAACCAATCCTACTTGAAGTTTTAAGCGCTAGTTCGTTGAAATCATTATACTAACAGTTTGGGACGGACATAACATTTTGGAAAAATACTACTCATAATGGAATGGATCAGGATAACAAATGGGCCAAGGGAAAAAACACACACAACCCAAAACAAAAAAAACAAAAAAAACAAAAAACAAAAAAAAAAAAAGAAAAGAAAAAAACAAAAAAAATTAAAAAAAACACCAACAAAAAAAAAAATGAAGGAGGAGGTTGCTATGAACTTATGTGCGTATACATTCTGGAGTTCGGAGCTCCTCCCAGTCAAAAATAAACTGCAGCCATATAGATTTGGTGTGATTATAACAAAAAGAGAAAAATAGATAAAGGTAAATATGACCCTTTTACACATATATAATAAAGCAGCCTTGCCAAATCTACACCAATGGTTGCAGTCTGGATGAAAGCAGATGCATAATTTACTCTGTTGCTAAATAATTAATCTTCAACCTGCTTCCAGAAAAAGCAAAGTAACTGCAGTGTGTGTGTTTGTGTGTGTGTGTGTTTTTGTATATGTGCATGGGACAACCCAGTCCTCTGTGGTGAGCTTTGATTTTCACAGTGAATCTGCAGTGATGTTGTTTCTCGTCTCCCCTGACAGGTTGTTCTCTGGTGTGTGTGTGTGTGTGTGTGTGTGTGTGTTTAATGTAAAAATAGATCTTTTTACCTATGAGATCTCGCTCTCTGTCTCCGTTATTCTTTCTCTCTCTTCTTCAATTCAATCTAAAGGAGCCACAACCAATATAACTGTCGAAAATGTAACCCTATTTCCAACAGGACGCACAATACATAGGGTACAAGCAGTTAAAGCAGTCACAGCGTTGCCTCTTTTCCTCTCTGTGTGTCTCTCAGGATGTCGATCGTCAGCATCGTTGCCAGGGAGATCTTGGACTCCCGGGGAAACCCCACTGTGGAAGTGGACCTTCGCACAGAGAAAGGTGACTGCCGATGAGCCTGAAATAACACACATAAAAAGAAATAACGCAATGTTATGGATGTCTGCTCAGATTCCTCATGTCAGAAATTTGCCAGAAAGTGTTCAGAAAGACTCAGCAGCGCAACAGCATCTCGGCTGTGATCGTGAATAGTTTCTGACATGAAACGACGTTTGAACTCGGTCCAGATCAATCAGTTCTCAGTTAAGGGACGATTGGGGCTTAGATAGTTTAAGCATGGCTCCATGGCCATGGCCCCACTGAGAGGAAAACAAAGCAAGTTACATTTTATACAAGATAACTTATAGATACTTATTTAGAGTAGGCTATACAAGTTCAACCAACAAAACGCAATGCATGAACTGGTCTTTATGATAACGTAGGCACACCAAAATGAAATATATATAAATATATATATGATATCCTACAAAATTAGGAGACCGCCGGCTGGTCACAGGACACCGGCTGGCTACAGAGCTTCATGACGCCGGCTACAGACCTCCGTTGTATCAGCGGTAGTTGGTGGTTCAGTTACCTGAAAATAGGTGACTTTGAGCCAGGTACAGAGCACCACGAGCTGCTGCTTGTTTTGGCGGACATTACGGTTAAATTTAGTCCACAAAATATGAGCGACGAAAGTTTAAAAAAAATATCGTGATAGCTAAGCGTATGGGGCTCTGGATACGTCACCCCGTGTATTGATGTGATTGGTCGTAGTGTTATCCAATTGCGTGCAGTGAGATTTTTAAATGCGCGCTTGGTGCCGCCCCTCGAGTTGGGCCATTTTCATTACTCAATACCAGACCCTTAATCTTTCGGATTTGGGTCTGGATTTCCAGGCTAGTAAAAACCCTGATTAAGACGCATATTCCAAATGCGCTGGATACATGTCCAAAGAATGCTTCTAAAACCAGAATAATATTGGCATGTCACACGTGTCTTGATCGGAAAATGCTATATTCGGAAAAAGGCCTACTTCGGAATATCCAAATGGAATATGCTGTTGACATGACCCGTAACAAATTCAGATTCAAAAATAATAGTATAGTGTGCATGTAAATGTGCTCACTGTAATTCATACATTAAAACTGTCACTCTAAATGCATCACAAGGATCAAACAAAACCAATTTCCAGACCTTATGAACGTACAAAAAGTTATGCACAACAAGTCCAAAAGGGAGTGTTGGTGTTAAAGCGTTACTGTCTCAATATAAATGTCCTGCCCACTGAGGTTTAATAAAAAAAAGAAGAAAAAAAAAAGGTTTCCTCCTTCCCTGTGGCCATCCCTTGCATTTAAAACCTTAATTTTGTGCCTTTCAGGTCTGTTCAGGGCTGCGGTGCCCAGCGGAGCATCCACGGGAATCTACGAGGCTCTGGAGCTCCGAGATGGAGACAAGAGCCGCTACAAGGGCAAAGGTACGGGGGACAGATCGACTGTGTTTGCATTCATATTTACATTCCCCATAACGTTAAAGTTGCATTGTCATATTTTTGACCACAAGAGGGCGGAACGATTCCTAAATATTCAAACACATCCCTGATTTAGCCTTCTGCTAGCTATTGCTTTTGGTCTTAAACTTAGCTAACTGCCTGCTAGCCCTAGCTTTCTATGTAGCATGCAGACGTGAATAATGGTATCGATCTTATTGAAAGTTTTGGCAAGAAAGCGAATAAGGGTCAAACTATTCTTTTAACACGGCTTGTTGGAAACGACTTAGTGAGGTTTATTATTAGAGGTTCGGTGAGAGCCACAAGGCGCAGCTGAAAAACCAGAGAACGTAACGGTCGTGGCTTTAAACACGTCGTTAACGTTGTGAAACGGTCGGTTTTCTTACTTAGTTAAGAAAAAGATGGTGGTTTGGTTTAAAATCATCTGTTATGTTACTTAACTTCCGGTTACGCATGTGACACAGAACGTGATGTAAATTTACTTTTATTTTGAAAATGGGACACAAACCCAGGTCTTCTGGGTGAAAGTCGTGAGTTAGTTTGATCCATCCGTGTCCTTAGGTGGGATTTGGCGCTCCTATACCTTGTCATCTTATTTCCTGCTTTGCTCACATAATCATTTTGGGAGGCCACTAGAGGGCGCAGCCACTATTGTGAGATCTGCACGACAAGCAACAGAAAATTGCTTTAAAACAATCCCACACCCTTATTTTTTTCGATTATTGTTCTGAGCTTTTTCCGCCTTTATTTTGATAGGACAGCTAGGTGAGAAAGGGGGAAGACATGCAGGAAATTGTCACAGTTCGGACTCGAACCCCGGACCTCTGCATCGAAGCATAAACCTCTCAGTATATGTGCGCCTGCTCTACCCACTGAACCAACCCGGCCACCCACACCCTTCTTTTCTCCTCTAGTTGATGCTGAATTAAAATGTCCTGTTTCTGACTCACTTTGTCCTCTCTTCTAGGTGTTTTGAAGGCAGTCGGGCACATCAACGATACTCTGGGTCCCGCTCTTATAGCCTCTGTAAGTCACCAAAACATTCGTACACTATATCATTATTAATAACCATATTTAAAGATACAATGTCGGGGATCCTTTGTGAGTTCTCAGCAGGCCTGTCGCTCAATGAGGGAACTGGGTACAGAGTTGTTCTGTTTAAAAGAATAACTTTTGGGAAGTTACTTGTTTTTTTTAGGTTGTAGCTACAGTTTGTGATTGTAGTCAGTGTTAGCAGTATTTCTACCTACATCTAAGATGTTATGTACATGTGCCTCCACAGTCTACGGCCAGATTGAATCACTTACATGAAGACGGAGTTGCCCTTTCACATGTAGCACAGAACAGCAGCTACTGGAAATATTCCGTTTGGTTGAGGTAGAACGCGTAAAGGAGGCAGGACATGAGCGCATTACACCGGGTCGACGGACGATCTCGTCGTCTCTCCACTTTGACATTTTCGTTGGTGTTTTTGTGTAAATCACACACATCTTCATCACCGTTCGGTGTTAGTTTTCGTTTGGTTTGGCCAGGCCCTGCCGATAGAAACATCATCGCCCACCCAACTCTACGGACAATGCGCTGCTCTATTCACTACACGTGTGCTCATGGACACTACGCAGACTTTGAGATACTCTGGAGCTGGCAGGGTAAAGGCCGTTTAAATGTCCGATCCAACTGATTTCAGGGCTTCAGTTAGCGAGGCTGAAAATGCCCAGTTTGGACCTTAAATTTGAACGAAACAACCTTGCACAGCAGGTGACACCAAGCGCAGGTTCAGTCGATGAATGTCCAGATCAATATCACATCTGGATGGGCAGGCAGCTCTCAGCAATCTAACAGATGAGAGAAGTGTGTGTGTGTGTGTGTGTGTGTGTGTGTGTGTGTGTGTGTGTGTGTGGGCTTGTTTAACTATTTTCGTGGGGTTCAAAAACCGGGAGTCCAGTATACTTGTGGGGTCCCGACAGCTTTGTGGGGCCAAAACGCTGGACCCCACAAGGTTAAAGGGCTGTTTGAGTGTTAAGACTTGGTTTTAGGATTATGGATATAATTAGGTTATGGTTAGGGAGAGGGTAAGGGTTAGGCATCTAGTTGTGATGGTTAAGGTTAGGGTAAGGGGCTAAAGAATGCATTACGTCAATGACGGGTCCCCACAAAGATAGTGCCACAAACCTGTGTGTGTGTGTGTGTGTGTGTGTGTGTGTGTTGTGTAGAGAGAGATACTGTGAATGAAAGATGACTTGGTGTCTGTGTGAGAAAAAAGTGTGAGTGAGTGAGTGAGTGAGAGGAACAGTGAACGAGGTGTGTGTGTGTGTGTGTGTTTCTGCGTAAGGAGTTGTACGAGTGTTTGTGAGTGTAATAGTATGATTCAGATATCTGCAGCAGGGGGTGTGTTTTTTTTTTAGTAGAAAATGTTTTTTTTGGGGAAGTAAATTGTTAGTTTTTTTTTTTTTTTAATTGTGATCAGTCAGGCGGGAAAAAGCCGCTCGGAGCTCCTGACTTGAGAGAGACGGATGGGTCCTGTTGTACTAGTGTGTCTGTGTGTGTGTGTGTGTGTGTGTGTGTGTGGCATTGTCATAATGATGATAATGCCACTAAGAACTTTGTTAATAAAGTACTTTTTTTAATCCGGTCAAAAACAGGATATAAAACTACAATGTAAAAATCTGTCAAAACAATAACAAAAAGTAAAAACCACAATGGGCATTTCGGAAAAATTGAAGGCTATGCTAGTCTGAGGCTCCTTTAGACCGAGCCTGTTTATTTCTCTTTTTATTTTTTTGGCTGAAAAATCAGGGAACAGGCCTGAAGCTTTAGGTGTTACGTATTATCTCGGTGTGTTTCTGTGTCTGTGTGTGTCTGCAGGGCATCAGCGTGGTGGAGCAGGAGCAGTTGGACAACACCATGATCGAAATGGACGGCACAGAAAACAAATGTGAGTCGAAGCGAGTCGTCAGGACTAACAGCACATCATTGGAGTCCCACAGCCAACTGGAAATCTCCTCGTTGACTCACACGCATTTTGAAAAAAAGATGTTTAATACCAAACAAAGTGGCAACGAGAGGCATAAATACAGACGGGAAAACAAGACGGCGCTAATAGATTGCTGTTGGCACGACAGACCCAAAACTCACACCCTTAATAAATTAATTCGCTGTTCATTTATTATTAATCTACAATCATGCCAACTAATCATTTCGGGCAGCGCAGGGAACATGTCAGACTAAACTGGAGCTGAATGTGTTGTGAAAAGATTTTAATTAACTTTCTGTCCATGTTGAAATACATACAATTATATCTATGCAGCTTTACACAGACAAACGTATAAGAAAGACTGCAACTTTTTCTCAAGAAACCACATTGTTTTATGCTGCTGTTCGCAGTGTATTATTCCTGCAGCGGATGACCTATATGTTGCAATCACATTTAGCAATACATTCTGATGATTTATGCCCAGAATCCCTAGCCTGGGAAAGCCCATTCAAGCCCATTTCCAATTTTTCCAAATTCGAGGCACCAATCACACGATGACGATAGCGCAGCGACTGCAAGCAGCTTTTTGTTTACATTCAACGTGACGGCCACCGAAAGCGCAGCAACCCGTTGGTGCCGCTGTCGCTGCTACGTCACCCGGATCGTTGGTCTGATTGGTTGAAGGACTATCCAATTGCTCCCGGAGGCATTTGAGCGGCGTCCGTTGGTGACGCCCCTTTGGAAATGGGCTGTGAATGAACCTTCCCCAGACCCACTCTCAGTTACAACTGAGGAGGGTCTGGTGTCAGCCAGGCTACAGAATCCCCATATTATCATAAGCATCCAGACGTTAAAGAGACATTGCGGTGAGTTGGGCCCATTCAGAAGAAAACAACATGATTTAGCTGGATCAGGAACTATATTTATGACTTTATTATCTATATATATAGTTTATTTCACGTAAATTTACGACTTTAATCTGAGTTTTTCTTAGAATACTACCCCCTCCCCCAGCTCCGTAATTCTTTCTAAGCCCCTCATTACCTTGCATGGCAGCTGGATTCTATTCGATATCACAAGGTCACGCAAGAATCGCAGGATCACACATCACACGAAAATCCATCTTCCGTCAGGCTTCAAGTGAACGCATTTGCGTCCGAACAGCAGCGAAAGCGAACCAATCAACGTCCGGTGGGGAGCGACTGGCAGCTACGGTTGTGGTTTTGGTGTGTGTGTGTGACGGCTGCGACTGTCCATTCAAAACAACAATGGAGGACGTGATAGACAGATGGCTCATCTAATCCAGGGACCTTCAACGTTGTTTAGGCCAAGGACCCCTTAGCTGAAAGAGAGACGGGGTCGGGACCCCCTACTACATATACTGTATAATATAGTTGTGGAAAGCACATTGAATCTGAATCCATGAGCTTAACTGTATGGCGACCATAGTGGCTACCTTACCTATAGTAAGCTTATCTTCAATGTGTAAATCAAATGTTTTTTTTCCCCCCTCACAAATAGGCCAATTTATCTTTGCTATTAAAATGTTGAATTCATATTGATGTATGTTTTCAGACATTTTAATAAAAAAAAGAAATCACATTTACATTGCATCATTTGGTGGGACCCCTGCACTAACTCTGAGGACCTTTTAGGGGTCATGGCCCACCTGTTGAACATCTCTGATCTAATCAACCGCCATGGTTTCTTTGGAAGTGCCTGCCCTTTTCCGAGCAGTTTCCAATGACGGCTTCTCAGATGGTTCTGAGTAAAGAACCATCTGGCGTGTCAGTTTAGCCCTATAGTCTTATATCGACATTTCCAGGAATTGTTCAGGTGGCGCCGGAAATTCCGCCGGATGTCCGAATGTGGATTTCTGAGGACTAATGGTTAACTGCTCCTCAGATCTCTGCAGGGTAAATCCAGACAGCTAGCTAGACTATCTGTCCAATCAGAGTTTTCTGTTGCACCACTAAAACAACTTTTGAACGTACACACGTTCCACCAAAACAAGTTCCTTCCCGAGGCTATTTTGCAGAGGCACCATGGCTCCGTCCGGCGCTTAGCACCACCCAAGATGATTGTGATTGGTTTAAAGAAATGCCAATAAACCAGAGCACGTATTCCTCCCATCCCGTAATGCTGCGTGGACTCACCAGACCCTCCTCCGCAGCGCTGTGGAGGAAGGGATGGCAATACGAGACTAGTTTATCCCTAATCATGTAAAACACAACCTGACACTAAAGGAAATCTGAACTGCCAAATCTACTTTTTAAAGAAAGCTAGATGACTTTGAAATAAAAAGAAAGAATTAATTTCAAAATACCAATACAGGTTTAAAGTTTCAATCAATGGACAGTGAAGGAAAAAAATAACGTGATGAATTTCTGCTTTTCTGTCCCGTCATTCAGCTCAGTTTGGGGCCAACGCCATCCTGGGAGTGTCTCTAGCCATCTGTAAGGCCGGTGCGGCGGAGAAAGACGTCCCCCTGTACCGCCACATAGCCGACCTGGCAGGAAACACAGAGCTGGTGCTGCCGGTTCCTGTAAGACCCAAACTCACCTCACAACATCTACCCACAGCGCTTTGAATTTGGGCAATTTCCTGTGCTACTAAATGATTTAATAAGCTATTTTATTGTTTTTTTCTAACAAAAATAATACATTTTCTGCTACAGCAACATCATAAGACTATCAGAGGCATGCTTATGAAGTTATAAAACTTACAAAGGATGTGTAAACGTAAAAATACAACCTTTTTTACAGTTGGATAGCTCCTGAGTAGACAGATTTAAAATGTAATTTATTCATATTTATATATTACACTCTTTTCTCATGTGTTTGCACTGTAACGTGATTTGGAAAAATAGTTTTAGACTTTTGATGATCAACCCCGCATTTATGATTTACACATGCAGGCCTCTTAGGCTGCTAATTATTTAACTCTTCTTTTCTCTCCTCATTTCATTTCCTTGTCTCCTTGTTTACTACTCTCCCCTTTCTTCTACCGTCTTCTTCTCTCATCTCGTTTTCCTCGACTCTTGTTTCCTTTCCTCTCTATTTCTCTTGTTTCTTCTGGTTTCCTATCGTTGCTTCACGTTTCCTCTTGATTCCTCTTCTCTTCCCTCATTACCTCGTCTTTTATTTCCTTTTGTTTCCTCTTCTTAGGTTTCCTCTCGTTGTTTCTCGTTTCCTCTTGTTTCTTCTCCTCTTGTCTTCTCTCCTTTCCTCTTGTTTCCTCTTGTTTCTTCTTGTCTTCTCTTGTTTCCTCGTTTCTTCTTTTCTTCTCTCATTTCCTCGTTTGTTCTTGTCTTCTCTTGTTTCCTCTTGTTTCCTCTCGTTTCCTCTTATGTGTCCTCTTGTTGTTTGTCGTTTCCTCTCATTGTTTGTTGTTGTTTCCTCTCCTCTTGGTGCTTCTTGTTTCCTCATTTTTCCTTTATGTTTCCTCATGTTTCTTCTTGTTTCTCTCGTTTCCTCTTATGTTTCCTCTCATTGCTTCTCGTTTCCTCTCATTTCCTCTCGCTACCTCTCCTCTAATATTGTTTCCTCTCCTCCTCTCTTCAGGCCTTTAATGTGATAAATGGAGGTTCCCATGCAGGTAACAAACTGGCCATGCAGGAGTTCATGGTTCTTCCTGTTGGAGCCGAGTCTTTCAAGTAAGAATTCATCTCCAAAACTATTTTTAAAAACTACAACATGAAGGATTTATATTTGGCCATTTGTTTTTATTCATTTAATATCTAAAAGTTTCAGTCTTGTTTAATACTCCTAACGCCCCTCATCATTTCTTTCTCTTTGATTCTTTCTCTCCTGCTGATGTTGGCCTCTACACTCTCTGACGACCTCTTCCTTCCTTCTTCCCTCCCTCCCTCTGTTTGTCTCTCAGGGAGGCGTTGAGGATAGGATCAGAGCTGTACCATACGCTGAAGGGGGTGATCCAGGAGAAATACGGCCAGGATGCTACCAATGTGGGGGACGAGGGAGGATTTGCTCCCAACATCCTGGAGAACAGTGAGGGTGAGGAAGATGATGATCTGAGTTGTGTGATGAAGTTTAATTTACAATTTGGTTGAACCTATTTAACCTCAACCTGCCTTGTCTTCTTCACTTCCTTCACTGAACATGCTCGTAGTGTATGTGGAGAAAAGGAGTGCATGGCTCTGGAAAAGAAGCTAAACTAAAACAAAATCTTTACTTTGCTTAGCAGGCGTTTGGTTGACCTCCCCGCACTTTATTTAAATTATTAATATTTTTGATGTATTACTTTGTGATTTTAGTTGTGCACTGTTTTAATATGTATCATATTGTATGCTTTATGTAAAGCACTTTGTTATTTTTATCTGTGAAAAGCGCTATATAAATACATTTTTCTTACTTACTTAAGTGTGAAATAAAACCCTATTAGTTTGCATTATGATTATTACGTCATTGCAAACAATATAAGACAAACAAAAAAAACTTTCCTTTGCTGCCTTTGATTGGTGTTTAATAATAAAATCAGGCATTGTCACCTTAAAGTAAATATATATATATATATATATATATATATATATATATATATATATATATATATATATTGGTCTCTGAATGCAACGCTTAGAGGGAAAGGGACCTCTGGTTTGTAGCCTGACAAAGGCTAAAACGGAAAAGGCGTTCATCATTCTTTCTATTTTCTACTTTTTGCCTTACATTTCCGTATGTCTCCATCTGTACTCCGTCCTCTCTCCTATCACTTTAGCTCTGGATCTGCTGCAGACAGCCATAGAGAAGGCCGGCTTCACGGACAAGGTGGTGGTCGGGATGGACGTGGCCGCCTCCGAGTTTTACCGCGAGGGGAAATACGACCTGGACTTCAAATCCCCGCCCGATCCAGAGAGACACATCTCCGGAGAGGAGCTGGCTGACATCTACCAGAGCTTCGTCAACAACTACCCAGGTCGGATTATAGTTGTTGTGTTTGTTGATCTTCCGCCAGAGACAAAATATATTTTATTCCAGGGATGTACTGAATCCAGATTGTTGGGGTTCGGCCGAATACCGAATCGACTGGTTGAGATTCTGCAGAATCCAAAACCGAATACCGAATCCTATTCCCATCCTCAGTCCATTAACACAGTAAACACATTAATGAACTAAACAACGTCCACAGCAGTGTATTTGCAGTGCACAACTCGTATTCTTTCGGATGTTTCATACGCAAATGTTTTAACAGCGGCGATGTTGTGTGTTGTTTAGGGTCCTCGCCCCCACGAGACAAATCGGCATTGCAAATTGAACATGTAGCTTGACTTGAATGGCCTTCTTTTGACTGAAAGTACTGCCAAACAACACTTTTTCTGCTCATGAATTCCATTGTCACTTTCTCACCGCCTGATGCATTGAACGGTCCACCGACGTAAACACCTTCCCGTAATCAACGGCGGCGTCATTACGTCGACCAGCGTAGCGTGCGCATTGCAAGCGTAGGGTTCGGTTCAGTGGAAAAAAATTCTAAGGTTCGGCAGAAACCGAACCCTGTCAAAAAGCCCAATATTCGGCAGAATCCGAAGCCGTATCCTGTATTTGGTGCATCCCTGTTTTATTCACTTGTCACCTCTCCTTCCCAGTGGTGTCCATTGAAGACCCGTTCGACCAGGACGACTGGGAAGCCTGGTCCCGTCTGACGGCCCAGGTGGGGATCCAGGTGGTGGGGGACGACCTGACGGTGACCAACCCTAAGAGGATAGAGAAAGCTGCGGAGGAGCGAGCCTGCAACTGCCTGCTTCTCAAAGTCAACCAGATCGGCTCCGTCACCGAGGCCATACAGGCGTATGTCTGCTTTGCTTCCATGTTAATGTTAAATGCACAACGATGATGTCAGAGTTGGCGACTGACTATTAAAGTCTTAGATGTCTGAGCAGGTAAAACCAAACCATTGTCGTGGAAATGGACAAAGAATCATGCAAAAGCACCACTTTAAATCTTGTGTTTACCAGAGATGTGCTCATAAGTTTCTTAGAAATAAGTCACATAGCATGAAACGAGCATAAAAAAAGGACTAATCGACTAAACACTTTACTTGAAGGTATCTACATAAGAGTGACATGACACTGTGTGGCCGGTTAGCTCAGTTGGTAGAGCGGGCGCACATATGCAGAGGTTTATTCCTCGACCCAGAAGGTCCAGGTCCAACCTGTGACGGTTTTCCTGCATGTCTTCCCCCCTCTCTCTCCGCTTTCCTATCCAATAAAGGCAGAAATGCCCCTCCCCCCAAAGTAGAAAGAAAGAGTGACATGACACATGAACCCTAACTCTGACCCTACTTTTATGTAGATACCTTCAAGTCAAGTGTAAAAAATTGTTTAGTTGACTAAGACCAAAACAGCCGATTAATCAACTAATTGAATAAGAGGGGGCAGCCGACACGTTTGAATAAACTACACCGTAATTAAATTTATTTGCTCCAAAGCAGTTGATGGAAACGCATCTGATTTGCATTTCTTTTTTGCAACATTAACGTTTGCTTAAAACAGGTCAAACACATTACTGAAATTATAAAACTCAAACAGATCTACAAACACGACCCGTCGCTGGCAAGCCAAAATGTTGTGAACACGTGTGTAGCGTGTTGGTCCCGCCCTACACACACTGCTTCCTTCAGCAAGGGGAAAAAAAAAGCAATATGGCCGCCTCGGGCAGGCCGGTGAACTGACCACAGAAGGTCATCCATCTTGGCTGAAACGACAGAGAGGCCTATAGGGAGAGCGACGTAGAGCCCCAGCTGCTCTGCTATCAGTCACACATGTGGAAACACACACACACACACACACACACACACACACACACACACACACACACACACACACACACACACACACACACACTGCCGCATGTGTCTGTCACATCACTCATTACCTGTCAGCCGTGATGACCTTGTGCCAGAGACAAGGAACGGCAAACCGACCTTTACAGGAGATAAACGTAGGACAGGAAGTGACAGGAGGTTTTTACTATGAAGATTAGCTGTCCGTCAAATGTATCGATGCAGCTATCGCGTTTGACTGTACTGCTGATATCTTTGTGCGGAGAGTGCGTACTCCAGTCTGCATAAATCTCAGACTGAACCAAACGTCACTCCGGGTTATGAAGCTATCAGTCATGACAGTGGAGCCGGATTACAGCAGGAGGGTGAAATGATAGAAAACTGTGCCGATGACAGTAAAGGTGATGTATTGTGCCTGTCACATAAAAAGCTTCATGCGTCCTTCATGTGATATATTGTTCTAATACCTCAGCAGGATGAGGGGGGAACCGAGGGAGGGCTAGTTCATTTAAAAAAAAACAAAAAAACCTCAAATTTGAAAACAGTGTCTTTGTCGTGCCTCCACGGTGAATGGACAATCAAAAACGGAGAAAAGTCTTTAGGCATTATGAATAACAGCGACTATATCAAAACATCTGTTTTCTCCCACACAACTTGTTATGGATGGATATATTGTAAGAACCCTAACCCCCTAACCCTAAGCCATATCTCCTAACCCTCTAACCCCCTAACCCTAACCCTACTTCCTAAACACATGCACTTTCACCTAAACCTAACTATTTACAACACTTCAGCTACTCGTCTGAGAAGCTTGCAAGAGAGT